>NC_134268.1:152374138-152674138 GCF_031893055.1 Leptodactylus fuscus
TTGTACTTTAAAGGCTCTACTCACTCCAACAACCAAAAGCACTGTATTTTAAAGGCTCTACTCACTCCAACAGCCAAAAGCACTGAAGTTTAAAGGCTCTACTCACTCCAACAGCCAAAAGCACTGTACTTTAAAGGCTCTACTCACTCCAACAGCCAAAAGCACTGAATTTTAATGGCTCCACTCACTCCAACAGCCAAAAGCACTGAATTTTTAAGGCTCCACTCACTCCAACAGCCGAAAGCACTGTATTTTAAAGGCTCTACTCACTCAAACAGCAAAAAGCACTGCTTTTTAAAGGCTCACTCACTCCAACACCCAGAAGCACTGCATTCTAAAGGCTCTACTCACTCCAACAGCCAAAAGCACTGAAGTTTAAAGGCTCTACTCACTCCAAGGGCCAAAAGCACTGTATTTTAAAGGCTCTTCTCACTCCAACAGCCAAAAGCACTGTATTTTAAAGGCTCCACTCACTCCAAGGGCCAAAACCACTGTACTTTAAAGGCTCTACTCACTCCAACAACCAAAAGCACTGTATTTTAAAGGCTCCACTCACTCCAAGGGCCAAAAGCACTGCTTTTTAAAGGCTCCACTCATTCCAACAGCCAAAAGCACTGTATTTTAAAGGCTCTACTCACTCCAACAGCCAAAACCACTGTACTTTAAAGGCTCTACTCACGCCAACAACCAAAATCACTGTATTTTAAAGGCTCCACTCACTCCAAGGGCCAAAACCACTGTACTTTAAAGGCTCTACTCACTCCAACAACCAAAAGCACTGTATTTTAAAGGCTCCACTCACTCCAAGGGCCAAAAGCACTGCTTTTTAAAAGCTCTACTCAAGCCATGGGCCAAAAGCACTGTATTTTAAAGGCTCTACTCACTCCAACAGCCACAACCACTGTACTTGAAAGGCTCTACTCACTCCAACAACCAAAAGCACTGTATTTTAAAGGCTCCACTCACTCCAAGGGCCAAAAGCACTGCTTTGTAAAGGCACTACTTACGACAAGGGCCAAAAGCACTGTATTTTTAAGGCTCCACTCACTCCAACAGCCAAAAGCACTGTATTTTAACCGGTTAAGGACCGCTGGCCGTAAATTTACGGCCAGCAGTCCTGGTCTCTAAGACCAGCCGATTGTAAATTTACGGCCGGTCTTCAGAGACTCACTAGGCAGGGGGTGGGGCGGGGGGAGGGCAGGGGTTAGGTGTTACTAACACCTAACCACCCCCTCAACAACATTCAGTCGGACTCAGTTCCGACTGAACGTTTTAACCCTTTCGATCGTGCCGTGAAACATCACGGCGCGATCGAAAGGGATCCGCCGCATATTGAAGCTGATCGGCACCCCCCGCGGCGAGATCGGGGGGTGCCGATGTCAGTAAAAGGTAGTCTGGGGTCTGGCCAGTGACCCCAGACTTAGACTACCGGAGCCCCCACATACCTGGTTGATCCTGCCGACCGATGGAGGAAGTGAGCGATGTGTCTCACTTCCTCTGCTGCTTGCAGGACACGAGCAGGCTCATGTCCTGCTCGTGTCCTGCAAGCTACTATACAAAATCAGTTGATGCTTTCATGAAAGCATCAACTGATTCAAGTGTCCTAAAGGGACACATGAAAAAGTTAAAAAAAAAAAGTTAAAAAAAAGTAAAGTGTATGAAAAAAGTAATAAAGTTATAAAGCCCAAAAATCCCCTTTTCTCTATACAAAATGAACTATATAAAAAAGTACTAAAAATTAATAAAAACAATTCATATTTGGTATCGCTGCGTCCGTAACAACCTGTACAATAAAACTGAAATAATATTTAATGTATACGGTGTACATCTGAAAAAAAAACCGGAAAAAACCCGCCAGAAGTAGTGATTTTTCACCATATCACCTTACAAAATATGCTATAAAAAGTGATCAAAAAATCATATGCACCCCACAACAGTACCAATAAAAAGCGCAGGTTGTCCCGCAAAAAATAAGCCCTCAACCAACACTGTCAACCGAAAAATAAAAATGTTACGCCTCTCAGAAGGTGGCGATGCAAAAATCACTGATTTATGTCCCCAAATGTGTTTTTGTTCTGCAGAATTAGTATCGCATAAAAAAATAGTATAAATGAAGTATCTTCGTAACCGTACCGACCCGCAGAATAAAGGGAACATGTTACTTTTACTGTGCGCTGCATGGCGAAAAATTTAAAGGGTACAACTCAATGCCAGGATTTTATTTTTTTTAAATCCAGCAAGAAAGAGTTAATAAAATGTATTCAGTATGTTGTAGGCACCCAAAAATGGTGTCATTACAAAATATATCACATCCCGCAAACAACAAGCCCTTATATGGCCGTGTCACCAAAAGAATAAAGAATCTACCAATGTGAAGACAAAAAAACCCAAAATCGCCAAATTATTAGAATACAACTGGCGGCGTCAGGAAGGGAATGTATAAGCTGTGTCAGTGTACTTCAGGAGACACCCCAGATTTACAGTTTACAAGGGAAAGACACCAGAAATGACCCCCAAAATGAGCCCCAGAGTGACTCCCCCAATCATAGGAGCTACTGGGACATAGTAGGGAATTTGGTGTCTGCAATGTACTCCGCACCGCTTACACATTCCCTCTTCGCCATCCGCTGTGCAGTCATGTCCGGGATACTAATACTCACTACACCCCCTGAGAAATTCTTTGAGGGGTGCAGTTTTCAAAATGAGGTCACTCCTTTGGGGAATCCACTTTTCTGGTACCTTACAGGCTCTACAAACATGGCATGGCGTCCAGATACCAAACATCTGAATCTGTACTCCAAAAGCCTCATCGCGCTCCTTCCCTTCTGCGCCCTGCTGTGCGCCCAAACTGCAGTTTATGCCACATGTATGACACATGTATGACACTGGTGTACCCGGGATAACGGACGTAATGTCATATGTGGGTATAACTGATATTAGGGCACAGCCGGACACAGAAGGGAAGAAGGGTTATTGGGTTTTTGGAGCGCAGACGGTTTGGTTTTTGGATGCCATGACACTTTTGCAGAGACCCTAAACTTGCCCCTACAAAATGGGGTTTACAGTTACCTCCAGGTCTCTCCAAAAGGAACATGGCCCCCAGAAAGTCCCTCTAAATCTGTACCCCAAAAGCTAAAAAGCGCAGTGCTCCTTCCCTTCTGAGCCTCCTGTGTGCCCAAGCAGCAGTTTACACCCACATATATATATTTTTTGCCCCTCGGGATGGCCCCTTAATAGTTTTAGGAGTGCAGGTCTCTGACAACACAAAGTGGATGCAATGTATGGGGCACCGAAATGGCATATTTCTTTCAAATTTAAATTTTCATTTTGGACATTCATTTTTTGGAAGCATAATACCCCTTGATTCATTCCTTGACAGGTGTAGTTTCTAAAATGGGGTCACAATGGGGGGTTTCCATTGTATTGATACTTTAGGGGCTCAGCAAATGCGACATGGCACCTGAAAACTATTCCAGCCACATCTGCCCTCCAAAATCCAAATAGCTCTCTTTCCATTCTGAGCCCCACCATGTACCCATACAGCAGATTATGGCCACATATGGGGTATTGCCGTGTTCAGGAGAAATTTTGTAACAAACTGTGGGGGGCTTTTAATTCTTTAACTACTTGCAAAATTAAAAATATGGCGCTAAATGGACGATTCATTGGGAAAAAAAGTAATTTTTCATTTTTACATCCCAATGTTAATAAAATCTGTGAAACAGCTGTGAGGCCAAAATGCTCAGTATACCCCTAGATAAATTCTATGAGTGGTGTAGTTTCCAAAATGTACACCAAAGTGGTGTAGTTTCACTTTTAGGGGGTTTCCACTGTATTGGTACTTTAGGGGCTCTGCAAATGCGACATGGGACTTGAAAAATATTCCAGCAAAATCTGTCCTTCAAAAGCCAAATAGCTCTCTTTCCATTCTGAGCCCCACCATGTTCCCATACAGCAGATTATTACCACATATGGGGCATTTCCGTGTTCAGGAGAAATTGTTTAACGAACTTTATGGAGCTTTTTCCCCTTTATCCTCTTGTGAAAATGAAAAATTTGGGGCTAAATTGACAGTTTATTGGAAAAAAAGTAATTTTTCATTTTCATGCCCCAATGTTAATAAAATCTGTGAAACAGCTGTAGGGTCAAAATGCTCACTCTACCCTTTAATATGTTCTGTGGGGGGTGTAGTTTCCAAAATGGGGTCACTTTTAGGGGGTTTCCACTGTATTGGTACTCTAGGGGCTCTGCAAATGAGACATGGCACCTAAAATTATTCCAGCAAAATCTGCCATCCAAAAGCCAAATAGCGCTCTTTCCATTCCAAGCCCCGCCATGTACCCATACAGCAGAATATGGCCACACATGGGGTATTGCCGTGTTCAGGAGAAATTGTGTAACAAACTGTGGGGGGCTTTTAGTCCTTTATCCCCTTGTGAAAATTAAAACCTTGGGGATAAAGTGACATTTTAGTAATTTTTCATTTACACATCCCAATGTTAGTAAAATCTGTGAAACAACTGTAGGGTCAAAATGCTGACTATACCCCTTGATGAATTCTGTGAGGGGTGTAGATTCTAAAATGGGGTCACTTTTGGGGGGTTTCCATTGTTTTGGTACTCTAGGGGCTCTGCAAATGAGGCATGGTGCCTGAAAATTATTCCAGCAAAATCTGCTGTTCACACACCCAGTGTCGCTCCTTCCCTTCCATGCACTGCTGTGTACCCAAAAATCAGTTTACGCCCACATGTGGGGTATTTCTGTGCACGGGAGAAATTGCATAACAAAATGTGAGATGCATTTTCTCCTTTAACCCTTTGTGAATGTGTTCATTTTAGGTCTAAATGAATGTATTAGTGAAAAAAAATAAAATGTCTAAATTTCACTGCCATATTATTTTTATTCTTATGAAAAACTTAAAGGGTTAACAAACATCCCAAATGCTGTTTTGAATAATTTGAGGGGTGTAGTTTTGAAAATGGGGTGATTTATGGGGGTTTCTATTATACAGGCCTTTATAATTCCTTACAGAACTAAAGCGGTCCCTAAAAAATTGGTTTGGGGAATTTTCTTGCAAATCTAGAAAATCGCTGTTACACTTGTAAGCCTTGTAACGTCCAAAATAAATTAAAAGACAATCAAAAGATGATGCCGATATAAAGCAGAGATATGGGAGATAATATTTATTTATGTATTTGGGTGGTATGACTATCTGCCTGAAAAGCAGAGAATTTCACATTTTGAAAATTGCAATTTTTTCCAAATTTCCATCAAATTTCCTAGTTTTTTTTTGTAAATAAATACACAAATATTGATTACTATTTACCACTAACATGAAGTATAATGTGTTACGAAAAAAAACAGTCTCAAAACCACTTGTGTAAGTTAAACCGTCTCAAAGTTATTGCCATTTAAAGTGACACATGTCAGTTTTGAAAAAAAAGGCCTGGTCTTTAACATACTTTTGGGCCTGGTCCTTAACCGGTTAAAGGCTCTACTCACTCAAACAGCACTGTATTTTTAAGGGCTCCACTCACTCCAACAGCCAAAAGCACAGTATTATAAAGGATCTACTCACTCCAAAGGCCAAAAACACTGCATTTTTAAGGCTCTGCTCACGCCAATGGCCAAAAGCACTGTATTTTAAAGGCTCTACTCACTCCAACAGCCACAACCACTGTACTTTAAAGGCTCCACTCACTCCAACAACCAAAAGCACTGTATTTTAAAGGCTCCACTCACTCCAAACAGCGAAAGCAGTGTATTTTAAAGGCTCTACTCACTACAACAGCCAAAAGCACTGAAGTTTAAAGGCTCTACTCACTCCAACAGCCAAAAGCACTGTATTTTAAAGGCTCTACTCACTCAAACAGCCAAAAGCACTGCATTTTAAAGGCTCTACTCACTCCAACAGCCAAAAGCACTGAATTTTAAAGGGTCTACTCACTCCAACAGCCAAAAGCACTGTATTTTAAAGGCTCTACTCACTCCAACAGCCAAAAACACAGCTTTTTATAGGCCTTTGCTCATGCAAGGGCCAAAAGCACTGTATTTTAATGGCTCTACTCACTCCAACAGTCAAAAGCACTGCTTTTTAAAAGCTCTACTCAAGCCAAGGGCCAAAAGCACTGTATTTTAAAGGGTCTACTCACTCCAACGGCCAAAAACACTGCATTTTTAAGGCTCTGCTCACGCCAATGGCCAAAAGCACTGTATTTTAATGGCTCTACTCACTCCAACAGCCACAACCACTGTACTTAAAAGGCTCTACTCACTCCAAGAACCAAAAGCACTGTAGGCTCCACTCACTCCAACAGCCGAAAGCACTGTATTTTAAAGGCTCTACTCACTCAAACAGCAAAAAGCACTGCTTTTTAAAGGCTCACTCACTCCAACACCCAGAAGCACTGCATTCTAAAGGCTCTACTCACTCCAACAGCCAAAAACACTGAAGTTTAAAGGCTCTACTCACTCCAACGGCCAAAAGCACTGTATTTTAAAGGCTCTACTCACTCCAACAGCCAAAAGCACTGAATTTTAATGGCTCCACTCACTTCAACAGCCAAAAGCACTGCATTTTACAGGCTCTTCTCACTCCAACAGCCAAAAGCACTGTATTTTAAAGGCTCCATCTTCCACTCCAAGGGCCAAAAGCACTGCTTTTTAAAGGCTCCACTCATTCCAACAGCAAAAGCACTGTATTTTAAAGGCTCTACTCACTCCAACAGCCAAAACCACTGTACTTTAAAGGCTCTACTCATGCCAACAACCAAAATCACTGTATTTTAAAGGCTCCACTCACTCCAAGGGCCAAAAACACTGTACTTTAAAGGCTCTACTCACTCCAACAACCAAAAGCACTGTATTTTAAAGGCTCTACTCACTCCAATAGCCAAAAGCACTGACGTTTAAAGGCTCTACTCACTCCAACAGCCAAAAGCACTGTACTTTAAAGGCTCTACTCACTCCAACAGCCAAAAGCACTGAATTTTAATGGCTCCACTCACTCCAACAGCCAAAAGCACTGAATTTTTAAGGCTCCACTCACTCCAACAGCCGAAAGCACTGTATTTTAAAGGCTCTACTCACTCAAACAGCAAAAAAGCACTGCTTTTTAAAGGCTCACTCACTCCAACACCCAGAAGCACTGCATTCTAAAGGCTCTACTCACTCCAACAGCCAAAAGCACTGAAGTTTAAAGGCTCTACTCACTCCAAGGGCCAAAAGCACTGTATTTTAAAGGCTCTTCTCACTCCAACAGCCAAAAGCACTGTATTTTAAAGGCTCCACTCACTCCAAGGGCCAAAACCACTGTACTTTAAAGGCTCTACTCACTCCAACAACCAAAAGCACTGTATTTTAAAGGCTCCACTCACTCCAAGGGCCAAAAGCACTGCTTTTTAAAGGCTCCACTCATTCCAACAGCCAAAAGCACTGTATTTTAAAGGCTCTACTCACTCCAACAGCCAAAACCACTGTACTTTAAAGGCTCTACTCACGCCAACAACCAAAATCACTGTATTTTAAAGGCTCCACTCACTCCAAGGGCCAAAATCACTGTACTTTAAAGGCTCTACTCACTCCAACAACCAAAAGCACTGTATTTTAAAGGCTCCACTCACTCCAAGGGCCAAAAGCACTGCTTTTTAAAAGCTCTACTCAAGCCATGGGCCAAAAGCACTGTATTTTAAAGGCTCTACTCACTCCAACAGCCACAACCACTGTACTTGAAAGGCTCTACTCACTCCAACAACCAAAAGCACTGTATTTTAAAGGCTCCACTCACTCCAAGGGCCAAAAGCACTGTATTTTAAAGGCTCTACTCACTCAAACAGCACTGTATTTTTAAGGCTCCACTCACTCCAACAGCCAAAAGCACTGTACTTGAAAGGCTCTACTCACTCCAACAACCAAAAGCACTGTATTTAAAGGCCCCACTCACTCCAAGGGCCAAAAGCACTGCTTTTTAAAAGCTCTACTCAAGCCATGGGCCAAAATCACTGTATTTTTAAGGCTCTACTCACTCCAACAGCCAAAAGCACAGTATTATAAAGGATCTACTCACTCCAAAGGCCAAAAACACTGCATTTTTAAGGCTCTGCTCACGCCAATGGCCAAAAGCACTGTATTTTAAAGGCTCTACTCACTCCAACAGCCACAACCACTGTACTTAAAAGGCTCTACTCACTCCAACAACCAAAAGCACTGTATTTTAAAGGCTCCACTCACTCCAAGGGCCAAAAGCACTGCTTTGTAAAGGCACTACTTACGACAAGGGCCAAAAGCACTGTATTTTTAAGGCTCCACTCACTCCAACAGCCAAAAGCACTGTATTTTAAAGGCTCTACTCACTCAAACAGCCAAAAGCACTGCATTTTAAAGGCTCTACTCACTCCAACAGCCAAAAGCACTGAATTTTAAAGGGTCTACTCACTCCAACAGCCAAAAGCACTGTATTTTAAAGGCTCTACTCACTCCAACAGCCAAAAACACAGCTTTTTATAGGCTTTGCTCATGCCAAGGGCCAAAAGCACTGTATTTTAATGGCTCTACTCACTCCAACAGTCCAAAAGCACTGCTTTTTAAAAGCTCTACTCAAGCCAACAACCAAAAGCACTGTATTTTAAAGGGTCTACTCACTCCAACAGCCAAAAGCACTGTATTTTAAAGGCTCTACTCACTCCAACGGCCAAAAACACTGCATTTTTAAGGCTCTGCTCACGCCAGTGGCCAAAAGCACTGTATTTTAATGGCTCTACTCACTCCAACAGCCACAACCACTGTACTTAAAAGGCTCTACTCACTCCAACAACCAAAAGCACTGTAGGCTCCACTCACTCCAACAGCCGAAAGCACTGTATTTTAAAGGCTCTACTCACTCAAACAGCAAAAAGCACTGCTTTTTAAAGGCTCACTCACTCCAACACCCAGAAGCACTGCATTCTAAAGGCTCTACTCACTCCAACAGCCAAAAGCACTGAAGTTTAAAGGCTCTACTCACTCCAACGGCCAAAAGCACTGTATTTTAAAGGCTCTACTCACTCCAACAGCCAAAAGCACTGAATTTTAATGGCTCCACTCACTCCAACAGCCAAAAGCACTGCATTTTACAGGCTCTTCTCACTCCAACAGCCAAAAGCACTGTATTTTAAAGGCTCCACTCACTCCAAGGGCCAAAAGCACTGCTTTTTAAAGGCTCCACTCATTCCAACAGCCAAAAGCACTGTATTTTAAAGGCTCTACTCACTCCAACAGCCAAAACCACTGTACTTTAAAGGCTCTTCCTCATGCCAACAACCAAAATCACTGTATTTTAAAGGCTCCACTCACTCCAAGGGCCAAAAACACTGTACTTTAAAGGCTCTACTCACTCCAACAACCAAAAGCACTGTATTTTAAAGGCTCTACTCACTCCAATAGCCAAAAGCACTGAAGTTTAAAGGCTCTACTCACTCCAACAGCCAAAAGCACTGTACTTTAAAGGCTCTACTCACTCCAACAGCCAAAAGCACTGAATTTTAATGGCTCCACTCACTCCAACAGCCAAAAGCACTGAATTTTTAAGGCTCCACTCACTCCAACAGCCGAAAGCACTGTACTTGAAAGGCTCTACTCACTCCAACAACCAAAAGCACTGTATTTTAAAGGCTCCACTCACTCCAAGGGCCAAAAGCACTGTACTTGAAAGGCTCTACTCACTCCAACAACCAAAAGCACTGTATTTTAAAGGCTCCACTCACTCCAAGGGCCAAAAGCACTGCTTTTTAAAAGCTCTACTCAAGCCATGGGCCAAAATCACTGTATTTTTAAGGCTCTACTCACTCCAACAGCCAAAAGCACAGTATTATAAAGGATCTACTCACTCCAAAGGCCAAAAACACTGCATTTTTAAGGCTCTGCTCACGCCAATGGCCAAAAGCACTGTATTTTAAAGTCTCTACGCACTCCAACAGCCAAAAGCACTGTACCTTAAAGGCTCTACTCACTCCAACAGCCAAAAGCACTGAATTTTAATGGCTCCACTCACTCCAACAGCCAAAAGCACTGAATTTTTAAGGCTCCACTCACTCCAACAGCCGAAAGCACTGTATTTTAAAGGCTCTACTCACTCAAACAGCAAAAAGCACTGCTTTTTAAAGGCTCACTCACTCCAACACCCAGAAGCACTGCATTCTAAAGGCTCTACTCACTCCAACAGCCAAAAGCACTGAAGTTTAAAGGCTCTACTCACTCCAAGGGCCAAAAGCACTGTATTTTAAAGGCTCTTCTCACTCCAACAGCCAAAAGCACTGTATTTTAAAGGCTCCACTCACTCCAAGGGCCAAAACCACTGTACTTTAAAGGCTCTACTCACTCCAACAACCAAAAGCACTGTATTTTAAAGGCTCCACTCACTCCAAGGGCCAAAAGCACTGCTTTTTAAAGGCTCCACTCATTCCAACAGCCAAAAGCACTGTATTTTAAAGGCTCTACTCACTCCAACAGCCAAAACCACTGTACTTTAAAGGCTCTACTCACGCCAACAACCAAAATCACTGTATTTTAAAGGCTCCACTCACTCCAAGGGCCAAAATCACTGTACTTTAAAGGCTCTACTCACTCCAACAACCAAAAGCACTGTATTTTAAAGGCTCCACTCACTCCAAGGGCCAAAAGCACTGCTTTTTAAAAGCTCTACTCAAGCCATGGGCCAAAAGCACTGTATTTTAAAGGCTCTACTCACTCCAACAGCCACAACCACTGTACTTGAAAGGCTCTACTCACTCCAACAACCAAAAGCACTGTATTTTAAAGGCTCCACTCACTCCAAGGGCCAAAAGCACTGTATTTTAAAGGCTCTACTCACTCAAACAGCACTGTATTTTTAAGGCTCCACTCACTCCAACAGCCAAAAGCACTGTACTTGAAAGGCTCTACTCACTCCAACAACCAAAAGCACTGTATTTTAAAGGCTCCACTCACTCCAAGGGCCAAAAGCACTGCTTTTTAAAGCTCTACTCAAGCCATGGGCCAAAATCACTGTATTTTTAAGGCTCTACTCACTCCAACAGCCAAAAGCACAGTATTTTAAAGGATCTACTCACTCCAAAGGCCAAAAACACTGCATTTTTAAGGCTCTGCTCACGCCAATGGCCAAAAGCACTGTATTTTAAAGGCTCTACGCACTCCAACAGCCACAACCACTGTACTTAAAAGGCTCTACTCACTCCAACAACCAAAAGCACTGTATTTTAAAGGCTCCACTCACTCCAAGGGCCAAAAGCACTGCTTTGTAAAGGCACTACTTACGACAAGGGCCAAAAGCACTGTATTTTTAAGGCTCCACTCACTCCAACAGCCAAAAGCACTGTATTTTAAAGGCTCTAATCACTCAAACAGCCAAAAGCACTGCATTTTAAAGGCTCTACTCACTCCAACAGCCAAAAGCACTGAATTTTAAAGGGTCTACTCACTCCAACAGCCAAAAGCACTGTATTTTAAAGGCTCTACTCACTCCAACAGCCAAAAACACAGCTTTTTATAGGCTTTGCTCATGCCAAGGGCCAAAAGCACTGTATTTTAATGGCTCTACTCACTCCAACAGTCAAAAGCACTGCTTTTTAAAAGCTCTACTCAAGCCAACAACCAAAAGCACTGTATTTTAAAGGGTCTACTCACTCCAACAGCCAAAAGCACTGTATTTTAAAGGCTCTACTCACTCCAACGGCCAAAAACACTGCATTTTTAAGGCTCTGCTCACGCCAATGGCCAAAAGCACTGTATTTTAATGGCTCTACTCACTCCAACAGCCACAACCACTGTACTTAAAAGGCTCTACTCACTCCAACAACCAAAAGCACTGTAGGCTCCACTCACTCCAACAGCCGAAAGCACTGTATTTTAAAGGCTCTACTCACTCAAACAGCAAAAAGCACTGCTTTTTAAAGGCTCACTCACTCCAACACCCAGAAGCACTGCATTCTAAAGGCTCTACTCACTCCAACAGCCAAAAGCACTGAAGTTTAAAGGCTCTACTCACTCCAACGGCCAAAAGCACTGTATTTTAAAGGCTCTACTCACTCCAACAGCCAAAAGCACTGAATTTTAATGGCTCCACTCACTCCAACAGCCAAAAGCACTGCATTTTACAGGCTCTTCTCACTCCAACAGCCAAAAGCACTGTATTTTAAAGGCTCCACTCACTCCAAGGGCCAAAAGCACTGCTTTTTAAAGGCTCCACTCATTCCAACAGCCAAAAGCACTGTATTTTAAAGGCTCTACTCACTCCAACAGCCAAAACCACTGTACTTTAAAGGCTCTACTCATGCCAACAACCAAAATCACTGTATTTTAAAGGCTCCAGTCACTCCAAGGGCCAAAAACACTGTACTTTAAAGGCTCTACTCACTCCAACAACCAAAAGCACTGTATTTTAAAGGCTCTACTCACTCCAACAGCCAAAAGCACTGAAGTTTAAAGGCTCTACTCACTCCAACAGCCAAAAGCACTGTACTTTAAAGGCTCTACTCACTCCAACAGCCAAAAGCACTGAATTTTAATGGCTCCACTCACTCCAACAGCCAAAAGCACTGAATTTTTAAGGCTCCACTCACTCCAACAGCCGAAAGCACTGTATTTTAAAGGCTCTACTCACTCAAACAGCAAAAAGCACTGCTTTTTAAAGGCTCACTCACTCCAACACCCAGAAGCACTGCATTCTAAAGGCTCTACTCACTCCAACAGCCAAAAGCACTGAAGTTTAAAGGCTCTACTCACTCCAAGGGCCAAAAGCACTGTATTTTAAAGGCTCTTCTCACTCCAACAGCCAAAAGCACTGTATTTTAAAGGCTCCACTCACTCCAAGGGCCAAAACCACTGTACTTTAAAGGCTCTACTCACTCCAACAACCAAAAGCACTGTATTTTAAAGGCTCCACTCACTCCAAGGGCCAAAAGCACTGCTTTTTAAAGGCTCCACTCATTCCAACAGCCAAAAGCACTGTATTTTAAAGGCTCTACTCACTCCAACAGCCAAAACCACTGTACTTTAAAGGCTCTACTCACGCCAACAACCAAAATCACTGTATTTTAAAGGCTCCACTCACTCCAAGGGCCAAAACCACTGTACTTTAAAGGCTCTACTCACTCCAACAACCAAACGCACTGTATTTTAAAGGCTCCACTCACTCCAAGGGCCAAAAGCACTGCTTTTTAATAGCTCTACTCAAGCCATGGGCCAAAAGCACTGTATTTTAAAGGCTCTACTCACTCCAACAGCCACAACCACTGTACTTGAAAGGCTCTACTCACTCCAACAACCAAAAGCACTGTATTTTAAAGGCTCCACTCACTCCAAGGGCCAAAAGCACTGCTTTGTAAAGGCACTACTTACGACAAGGGCCAAAAGCACTGTATTTTTAAGGCTCCACTCACTCCAACAGCCAAAAGCACTGTATTTTAAAGGCTCTACTCACTCAAACAGCACTGTATTTTTAAGGCTCCACTCACTCCAACAGCCAAAAGCACTGTACTTGAAAGGCTCTACTCACTCCAACAACCAAAAGCACTGTATTTTAAAGGCTCCACTCACTCCAAGGGCCAAAAGCACTGCTTTTCAAAAGCTCTACTCAAGCCATGGGCCAAAATCACTGTATTTTTAAGGCTCTACTCACTCCAACAGCCAAAAGCACAGTATTATAAAGGATCTACTCACTCCAAAGGCCAAAAACACTGCATTTTTAAGGCTCTGCTCACGCCAATGGCCAAAAGCACTGTATTTTAAAGGCTCTACTCACTCCAACAGCCACAACCACTGTACTTAAAAGGCTCTACTCACTCCAACAACCAAAAGCACTGTATTTTAAAGGCTCCACTCACTCCAAGGGCCAAAAGCACTGCTTTGTAAAGGCACTACTTACGACAAGGGCCAAAAGCACTGTATTTTTAAGGCTCCACTCACTCCAACAGCCAAAAGCACTGTATTTTAAAGGCTCTACTCACTCAAACAGCCAAAAGCACTGCATTTTAAAGGCTCTACTCACTCCAACAGCCAAAAGCACTGAATTTTAAAGGGTCTACTCACTCCAACAGCCAAAAGCACTGTATTTTAAAGGCTCTACTCACTCCAACAGCCAAAAACACAGCTTTTTATAGGCTTTGCTCATGCCAAGGGCCAAAAGCACTGTATTTTAATGGCTCTACTCACTCCAACAGTCAAAAGCACTGCTTTTTAAAAGCTCTACTCAAGCCAAGGGCCAAAAGCACTGTATTTTAAAGGGTCTACTCACTCCAACAGCCAAAAGCACTGTATTTTAAAGGCTCTACTCACTCCAACGGCCAAAAACACTGCATTTTTAAGGCTCTGCTCAAGCCAATGGCCAAAAGCACTGTATTTTAATGGCTCTACTCACTCCAACAGCCACAACCACTGTACTTAAAAGGCTCTACTCACTCCAACAACCAAAAGCACTGTAGGCTCCACTCACTCCAACAGCCGAAAGCACTGTATTTTAAAGGCTCTACTCACTCAAACAGCAAAAAGCACTGCTTTTTAAAGGCTCACTCACTCCAACACCCAGAAGCACTGCATTCTAAAGGCTCTACTCACTCCAACAGCCAAAAGCACTGAAGTTTAAAGGCTCTACTCACTCCAACGGCCAAAAGCACTGTATTTTAAAGGCTCTACTCACTCCAACAGCCAAAAGCACTGAATTTTAATGGCTCCACTCACTCCAACAGCCAAAACCACTGCATTTTACAGGCTCTTCTCACTCCAACAGCCAAAAGCACTGTATTTTAAAGGCTCCACTCACTCCAAGGGCCAAAAGCACTGCTTTTTAAAGGCTCCACTCATTCCAACAGCCAAAAGCACTGTATTTTAAAGGCTCTACTCACTCCAACAGCCAAAACCACTGTACTTTAAAGGCTCTACTCATGCCAACAACCAAAATCACTGTATTTTAAAGGCTCCACTCACTCCAAGGGCCAAAAACACTGTACTTTAAAGGCTCTACTCACTCCAACAACCAAAAGCACTGTATTTTAAAGGCTCTACTCACTCCAACAGCCAAAAGCACTGAAGTTTAAAGGCTCTACTCACTCCAACAGCCAAAAGCACTGTACTTTAAAGGCTCTACTCACTCCAACAGCCAAAAGCACTGAATTTTAATGGCTCCACTCACTCCAACAGCCAAAAGCACTGAATTTTTAAGGCTCCACTCACTCCAACAGCCGAAAGCACTGTATTTTAAAGGCTCTACTCACTCAAACAGCAAAAAGCACTGCTTTTTAAAGGCTCACTCACTCCAACACCCAGAAGCACTGCATTCTAAAGGCTCTACTCACTCCAACAGCCAAAAGCACTGAAGTTTAAAGGCTCTACTCACTCCAAGGGCCAAAAGCACTGTATTTTAAAGGCTCTTCTCACTCCAACAGCCAAAAGCACTGTATTTTAAAGGCTCCACTCACTCCAAGGGCCAAAACCACTGTACTTTAAAGGCTCTACTCACTCCAACAACCAAAAGCACTGTATTTTAAAGGCTCCACTCACTCCAAGGGCCAAAAGCACTGCTTTTTAAAGGCTCCACTCATTCCAACAGCCAAAAGCACTGTATTTTAAAGGCTCTACTCACTCCAACAGCCAAAACCACTGTACTTTAAAGGCTCTACTCACGCCAACAACCAAAATCACTGTATTTTAAAGGCTCCACTCACTCCAAGGGCCAAAACCACTGTACTTTAAAGGCTCTACTCACTCCAACAACCAAAAGCACTGTATTTTAAAGGCTCCACTCACTCCAAGGGCCAAAAGCACTGCTTTTTAAAAGCTCTACTCAAGCCATGGGCCAAAAGCACTGTATTTTAAAGGCTCTACTCACTCCAACAGCCACAACCACTGTACTTGAAAGGCTCTACTCACTCCAACAACCAAAAGCACTGTATTTTAAAGGCTCCACTCACTCCAAGGGCCAAAAGCACTGCTTTGTAAAGGCACTACTTACGACAAGGGCCAAAAGCACTGTATTTTTAAGGCTCCACTCACTCCAACAGCCAAAAGCACTGTATTTTAACCGGTTAAGGACCGCTGGCCGTAAATTTACGGCCAGCAGTCCTGGTCTCTAAGACCAGCCGATTGTAAATTTACGGCCGGTCTTCAGAGACTCACTAGGCAGGGGGTGGGGCGGGGGGAGGGCAGGGGTTAGGTGTTACTAACACCTAACCACCCCCTCAACAACATTCAGTCGGACTCAGTTCCGACTGAACGTTTTAACCCTTTCGATCGTGCCGTGAAACATCACGGCGCGATCGAAAGGGATCCGCCGCATATTGAAGCTGATCGGCACCCCCCGCGGCGAGATCGGGGGGTGCCGATGTCAGTAAAAGGTAGTCTGGGGTCTGGCCAGTGACCCCAGACTACCGGAGCCCCCACATACCTGGTTGATCCTGCCGACCGATGGAGGAAGTGAGCGATGTGTCTCACTTCCTCTGCTGCTTGCAGGACACGAGCAGGCTCATGTCCTGCTCGTGTCCTGCAAGCTACTATACAAAATCAGTTGATGCTTTCATGAAAGCATCAACTGATTCAAGTGTCCTAAAGGGACACATGAAAAAGTTAAAAAAAAAAAAGTTAAAAAAAAAGTAAAGTGTATGAAAAAAGTAATAAAGTTATAAAGCCCAAAAATCCCCTTTTCTCTATACAAAATGAACTATATAAAAAAGTACTAAAAATTAATAAAAACAATTCATATTTGGTATCGCTGCGTCCGTAACAACCTGTACAATAAAACTGAAATAATATTTAATGTATACGGTGTACATCTGAAAAAAAAACCGGAAAAAACCCGCCAGAAGTAGTGATTTTTCACCATATCACCTTACAAAATATGCTATAAAAAGTGATCAAAAAATCATATGCACCCCACAACAGTACCAATAAAAAGCGCAGGTTGTCCCGCAAAAAATAAGCCCTCAACCAACACTGTCAACCGAAAAATAAAAATGTTACGCCTCTCAGAAGGTGGCGATGCAAAAATCACTGATTTATGTCCCCAAATGTGTTTTTGTTCTGCAGAATTAGTATCGCATAAAAAAATAGTATAAATGAGGTATCTTCGTAACCGTACCGACCCGCAGAATAAAGGGAACATGTTACTTTTACTGTGCGCTGCATGGCGAAAAATTTAAAGGGTACAACTCAATGCCAGGATTTTATTTTTTTTTAAATCCAGCAAGAAAGAGTTAATAAAATGTATTCAGTATGTTGTATATATATCACATCCCGCAAAACAACAAGCCCTTATATGGCCGTGTCACCAAAAGAATAAAGAAAATATAGCATCTACCAATGTGAAGACAAAAAAAACCCAAATCGCCAAATTATTAGAATACAACTGGCGGCGTCAGGAAGGGAATGTATAAGCTGTGTCAGTGTACTTCAGGAGACACCCCAGATTTACAGTTTACAAGGAAAGACACCAGAAATGACCCCCAAAATGAGCCCAGAGTGACTCCCCCCCAATCATAGGAAGCTACTGGGACAGTAGTAGGGAATTTGGTGTCTGCAATGTACTCCGCAACCGCTTACTACATTCCCTCTTCGCCATTCCGCTGTGCAGGTCATGTCCGGGATACTAATACTCACTAACACCCCCTGAGAAATTCTTTGAGGGGTGCAGTTTTTCAAAATGAGGTCACTCCTTTGGGGAATCCACTTTTCTGCGTACCTTACAGGCTCTACAAACATGGCATGGCGTCCAGATACCAAACATCTGAATCTGTACTCCAAAAGCCTCATCGCGCTCCTTCCCTTCTGCGCCCTGCTGTGCGCCCCAAACTGCAGTTTATGCCACATGTATGACACATGTATGACACTGGTGTACCGGGATAACGGACGTAATGTCATATGTGGGTATAAACTGATATTAGGGCACAGCCGGACACAGAAGGGAAGAAGGGTTATTGGGTTTTTGGAGCGCAGACGGTTTGGTTTTTGGATGCCATGACACTTTTGCAGAGACCCTAAACTTGCCCCTACAAAATGGGGTTTACAGTTACCTCCAGGTCTCTCCAAAAGGAACATGGCCCCCAGAAAGTCCCTCTAAATCTGTACCCCAAAAGCTAAAAAAGCGCAGTGCTCCTTCCCTTCTGAGCCCTCCTGTGTGCCCCAAGCAGCAGTTTACACCCACATATATATATTTTTTGCCCCTCGGGATGGGCCCCTTAATAGTTTTAGGAGTGCAGGTCTCTGACAACACAAAGTGGATGCAATGTATGGGGCACCGAAATGGCATATTTCTTTCAAAATTTAAATTTTCATTTTGGACATTCATTTTTTGGAAGCATTTTAGGCACAAAATGATAATACCCCCTTGATTCATTCCTTGACAGGTGTAGTTTCTAAAATGGGGTCACAATGGGGGGTTTCCATTGTATTGATACTTTAGGGGCTCAGCAAATGCGACATGGCACCTGAAAACTATCCAGCCACATCTGCCCTCCAAAATCCAAATAGCTCTCTTTCCATTCTGAGCCCCACCATGTACCCATACAGCAGATTATGGCCACATATGGGGTATTGCCGTGTTCAGGAGAAATTTTGTAACAAACTGTGGGGGGCTTTTAATTCTTTAACTACTTGCAAAATTAAAAATATGGCGCTAAATGGACGATTCATTGGGAAAAAAAAGTAATTTTTCATTTTTACATCCCAATGTTAATAAAAATCTGTGAAACAGCTGTGAGGCCAAAATGCTCAGTATACCCCTAGATAAATTCTATGAGTGGTGTAGTTTCCAAAATGTACACCAAAGTGGTGTAGTTTCACTTTTAGGGGGTTTCCACTGTATTGGTACTTTAGGGGCTCTGCAATGCGACATGGGACTTGAAAAATATTTCCAGCAAAATCTGTCCTTCAAAAGCCAAATAGCTCTCTTACCATTCTGAGCCCCCACCATGTTCCCATACAGCAGATTATTACCACATATGGGGCATTTCCGTGTTCAGGAGAAATTGTTTAACGAACTTTATGGAGCTTTTTCCCCTTTATCCTCTTGTGAAAATGAAAAATTTGGGGCTAAATTGACAGTTTATTGGAAAAAAAGTAATTTTTCATTTTCATGCCCCAATGTTAATAAATCTGTGAAACAGCTGTAGGGTTCAAAATGCTCACTCTACCCTTTAATATGTTCTGTGGGGGGTGTAGTTTCCAAAATGGGGTCACTTTTAGGGGGGTTTCCACTGTATTGGTACTCTAGGGGCTCTGCAAATGAGACATGGCACCTAAAATTATTCCAGCAAAATCTGCCATCCAAAAGCCAAATAGCGCTCTTTCCATTCCAAGCCCCGCCATGTACCCATACAGCAGAATATGGCCACACATGGGGTATTGCCGTGTTCAGGAGAAATTGTGTAACAAACTGTGGGGGGCTTTTAGTCCTTTATCCCCTTGTGAAAATTAAAACCTTGTGGATAAAGTGACATTTTAGTAATTTTTCATTTACACATCCCAATGTTAGTAAAATCTGTGAAACAACTGTAGGGTCAAAATGCTGACTATACCCCTTGATGAATTCTGTGAGGGGTGTAGATTCTAAAATGGGGTCACTTTTGGGGGGGTTTCCCATTGTTTTGGTACTCTAGGGGCTCTGCAAATGAGGCATGGTGCCTGAAAATTATTCCAGCAAAATCTGCTGTTCACACACCCAGTGTCGCTCCTTCCCTTCCATGCACTGCTGTGTACCCAAAAATCAGTTTACGCCCACATGTGGGGTATTTCTGTGCACGGGAGAAATTGCATAACAAAATGTGAGATGCATTTTCTCCTTTAACCCTTTGTGAATGTGTTCATTTTAGGTCTAAATGAATGTATTAGTGAAAAAAAATAAAAATGTCTAAATTTCACTGCCATATTATTTTTATTCTTATGAAAAACTTAAAGGGTTAACAAACATCCCAAATGCTGTTTTGAATAATTTGAGGGGTGTAGTTTTGAAAATGGGGTGATTTATGGGGGTTTCTATATACAGGCCTTTATAATTCCTTACAGAACTAAAGCGGTCCCTAAAAAATTGGTTTGGGGAATTTTCTTTGCAAAATCTAGAAAATCGCTGTTACACTTGTAAAGCCCTTGTAACGTCCAAAATAAATTAAAAGACAATCAAAAGATGATGCCGATATAAAGCAGAGATATGGGAGATAATATTTATTTATGTATTTGGGTGGTATGACTATCTGCCTGAAAAGCAGAGAATTTTCACATTTTGAAAATTGCAATTTTTTCCAAATTTCCATCAAATTTCCTAGTTTTTTTTGTAAATAAATACACAAATATTGATTACTATTTACCACTAACATGAAGTATAATGTGTTACGAAAAAAAACAGTCTCAAAACCACTTGTGTAAGTTAAACCGTCTCAAAGTTATTGCCATTTAAAGTGACACATGTCAGTTTTGAAAAAAAAGGCCTGGTCTTTAACATACTTTTTGGGCCTGGTCCTTAACCGGTTAAAGGCTCTACTCACTCAAACAGCACTGTATTTTTAAGGCTCCACTCACTCCAACAGCCAAAAGCACTGTACTTGAAAGGCTCTACTCACTCCAACAACCAAAAGCACTGTATTTTAAAGGCTCCACTCACTCCAAGGGCCAAAAGCACTGCTTTTTAAAAGCTCTACTCAAGCCATGGGCCAAAATCACTGTATTTTTAAGGCTCTACTCACTCCAACAGCCAAAAGCACAGTATTATAAAGGATCTACTCACTCCAAAGGCCAAAAACACTGCATTTTTAAGGCTCTGCTCACGCCAATGGCCAAAAGCACTGTATTTTAAAGGCTCTACTCACTCCAACAGCCACAACCACTGTACTTAAAAGGCTCTACTCACTCCAACAACCAAAAGCACTGTATTTTAAAGGCTTCACTCACTCCAAGGGCCAAAAGCACTGCTTTGTAAAAGGCACTACTTACGACAAGGGCCAAAAGCACTGTATTTTTAAGGGCTCCACTCACTCCAACAGCCAAAAGCACTGTATTTTAAAGGCTCTACTCACTCCAACAGCCAAAAGCACTGTATTTTAAAGGCTCTACTCACTCCAACAGCCAAAAGCACTGTATTTTAAAGGCTCTACTCACTCAAACAGCCAAAAGCACTGCATTTTAAAGGCTCTACTCACTCCAACAGCCAAAAGCACTGAATTTTAAAGGGTCTACTCACTCCAACAGCCAAAAGCACTGTATTTTAAAGGCTCTACTCACTCCAACAGCCAAAAACACAGCTTTTTATAGGCTTTGCTCATGCCAAGGGCCAAAAGCACTGTATTTTAATGGCTCTACTCACTCCAACAGTCAAAAGCACTGCTTTTTAAAAGCTCTACTCAAGCCAGGGCCAAAAGCACTGTATTTTAAAGGGTCTACTCACTCCAACAGCCAAAAGCACTGTATTTTAAAGGCTCTACTCACTCCAACGGCCAAAAACACTGCATTTTTAAGGCTCTGCTCACGCCAGTGGCCAAAAGCACTGTATTTTAATGGCTCTACTCACTCCAACAGCCACAACCACTGTACTTAAAAGGCTCTACTCACTCCAACAACCAAAAGCACTGTAGGCTCCACTCACTCCAACAGCCGAAAGCACTGTATTTTAAAGGCTCTACTCACTCAAACAGCAAAAAGCACTGCTTTTTAAAGGCTCACTCACTCCAACACCCAGAAGCACTGCATTCTAAAGGCTCTACTCACTCCAACAGCCAAAAGCACTGAAGTTTAAAGGCTCTACTCACTCCAATGGCCAAAAGCACTGTATTTTAAAGGCTCTACTCACTCCAACAGCCAAAAGCACTGAATTTTAATGGCTCCACTCACTCCAACAGCCAAAAGCACTGCATTTTACAGGCTCTTCGCACTCCAACAGCCAAAAGCACTGTATTTTAAAGGCTCCACTCACTCCAAGGGCCAAAAGCACTGCTTTTTAAAGGCTCCACTCATTCCAACAGCCAAAAGCACTGTATTTTAAAGGCTCCACTCACTCCAAGGGCCAAAATCACTGCTTTTTAAAAGCTCTACTCAAGCCAAGGGCCAAAAGCACTGTATTTTAAAGGCTCTACTCACTCCAACAGCCAAAAGCACTGAATTTTAATGGCTCCACTCACTCCAACAGCCAAAAGCACTGCATTTTAAAGGCTCTTCTCACTCCAACAGCCAAAAGCACTGCATTTTAAAGGCTCTTCTCACTCCAACAGCCAAAAGCACTGTATTTTAAAGGCTCTACTCACTCCAACAGCCAAAACCACTGTACTTTAAAGGCTCTACTCATGCCAACAACCAAAATCACTGTATTTTAAAGACTCCACTCACTCCAAGGGCCAAAAACACTGTACTTTAAAGGCTCTACTCACTCCAACAACCAAAAGCACTGTATTTTAAAGGCTCCACTCACTCCAACAGCCAAAAGCACAGTATTATAAAGGATCTACTCACTCCAACGGCCAAAAACACTGCATTTTTAAGGATCTGCTCACACCAATGGCAAAAAGTACTGTATTTTAAAGGCTCTACTCACTCCAACAGCCACAACCACTGTACTTAAAAGGCTCTACTCACTCCAACAACCAAAAGCACTGTATTTTAAAGGCTCCACTCACTCCAAGGGCCAAAAGCACTGTATTTTAAAGGCTCCACTCACTCCAAGGGCCAAAAGCACTGCTTTGTAAAGGCAATACTTACGACAAGGGCCAAAAGCACTGTATTTTTAAGGCTCCACTCACTCCAACAGCCAAAAGCACTGTATTTTAAAGGCTCTACTCACTCAAACAGCACTGTATTTTTAAGGATCTACCTACTCCAACAGCCAAAAGCACTGCATTTTTAAGGCTCTACTCACTCCAACAGCCAAAAGCACTGCATTTTAAAGGGCTCTTCTCACTCCAACAGCCAAAAGCACTGTATTTTAAAGGCTCCACTCATTCCAACAGCCAAAAGCACTGTATTTTAAAGGCTCTACTCACACCAACAACCAAAATCACTGTAATTTTAAAGGCTACACTCACTCCAAGGGCCAAAACCACTGTACTTTAAAGGCTCTACTCACTCCAACAACCCAAAGCACTGTATTTTAAAGGCTCCACTCCACTCCAAGGGCCAAAAGCACTGCTTTTTAAAAGCTCTACTCAAGCCAACGGCCAAAAGCACTGTATTTTAAAGGGTCTACTCACTCCAACAGCCAAAAGCACTGTATTATAAAGGCTCTACTCATTCCAACAGCCAAAAGCACTGTATTTTAAAAGGGCTCTAATCACTCCAACGGCCCAAAAACACTGCATTTTTAAGTCTCTGCTCACGCCAATGGCCAAAAGCACTATATTTTAAAGGCTCTACTCACTCCAACAGCCAAAAGCACTGAATTTTAAAGGGTCTACTCACTCCAACAGCCAAAAGCACTGTATTTTAAAGGCTCTACTCACTCCAACAGCCAAAACCACAGCTTTTTATAGGCTTTGCTCATGCCAAGGGCCAAAAGCACTGTATTTTAAAGGCTCTACTCACTCCAACAGCCAAAGCACTGAATTTTAAAGGGTCTACTCACTCCAACAGCCCAAAGCACTGTATTTTAAAGGCTCTACTCACTCCAACAAACCCAAAGCACTGTATTTTAAACACTCCACTCACTCCAAGGGCCAAAAGCACTGCTTTTTTAAAAGCTCTACTCAAGCCAAGGGCCAAAAGCACTGTATTTTAAATGGTCTACTCACTCCAACACGCCAAAAGCACAGTATTATAAAGGCTCTACTCACTCCAACAGCCAAAAGCACTGAAGTTTAAAGGCTCTACTCACTCCAAGGGCCAAAAGCACTGTATTTTAAAGGCTCTACTCACTCCAACAGCACAAAAGCACTGCATTTTAAAGGCTGTTTCTCACTCCAACAGCCAAAAGCACTGTATTTTAAAGGCTCCACTCACTCCAAGGGCCAAAAGCACTGCTTTTTAAAAGCTCTACTCAAGCCAATAGCCAAAAGCACTGAATTTTAAAGGGTCCACTCACTCCAACAGCCAAAAGCACTGAATTTTAAAGGGTCCACTCACTCCAAGAGCCAAAAGCACTGTATTTTAAAGGCTCTACTCACGCCAAGGGCCAAAAGCACTGTAATTTTAAAGGCTTTGTTCACGCCAAGGGCCAAAAGCACTATTTTTAAACGGCTCTACTCACTCCAACAGCCAAAAGCACTGTATTTTAAAGGCTCTACTCCACTCCAACAGCCAAAAGCACTGAATTTTAAAGGGTCTTCTCACTCCAACAGCCAAAAGCACTGTATTTTAAAGGCTCTACTCACTCCAACAGCCAAAACACTGGAATTTTAATGGCTCTACTCACTCCAACAGCCTAAAGCACTGTATTTTAAAGGCTCTGCTCACGCCAATGGCCAAAAAGCACTGTATTATAAAGGCTCTACTCACTCCAACAGCCAAAAACCACTGTACTTAAAAGGCTCTACTCACTCCAACAACCAAAAGCACTGTATTTTAAAAGGCTCCACTCACTCCAAGGGCCAAAAGCACTGCATTTTTAATGGCTCCACTCACTCCAACAGCCAAAAGCACTGCATTTTAAAGGGATCTGCTCACACCAATGGCCAAAAGTACTGTATTTTAAAGGCTCTACTCACTCCAACAGCCACAACCACTGTACTTAAAAGGCTCTACTCACTCCAACAACCAAAAGCACTGTATTTTAAAGGCTCCACTCACTCCAAGGGCCAAAAGCACTGTATTTTAAAGGCTCCACTCACTCCAAAGGGCCAAAAGCACTGCTTTGTAAAAGGCAATACTTACGACAAGGGCCAAAAGCACTGTATTTTTAAGGCTCCACTCACTCCAACAGCCAAAAGCACTGTATTTTAAAGGCTCTACTCACTCAAACAGCACTGTATTTTTAAGGATCTACCTACTCCAACAGCCAAAAGCACTGCATTTTTAAGGCTTTACTCACTCCCAACAGCCAAAAGCACTGCATTATAAAGGCTCTTCTCACTCCAACAGCCAAAAGCACTGTATTTTAAAGGCTCCACTCATTCCAACAGCCAAAAGCCACTGTATTTTAAAGGCTCTACTCTCACCAACAACCAAAATCACTGTATTTTAAAGGCTACACTCACTCCAAGGGCCAAAACCACTGTACTTTAAAAGGCTCTACTCACTCCAACAACCCAAAGCACTGTATTTTAAAGGCTCCACTCACTCCAAGGGCCAAAAGCACTGCTTTTTAAAAGCTCTACTCAAGCCAACGGCCAAAAGCACTGTATTTTAAAGGGTCTACTCACTCCAACAGCCAAAAGCACTGTATTATAAAGGCTCTACTCATTCCAACAGCCAAAAGCACTGTATTTTAAAGGCTCTATTCACTCCAACGGCCAAAAACACTGCATTTTTAAGTCTCTGCTCACGCCAATGGCCAAAAGCACTATATTTTAAAGGCTCTACTCACTCCAACAGCCAAAAGCACTGAATTTTAAAGGGTCTACTCACTCCAACAGCCAAAAGCACTGTATTTTAAAGGCTCTACTCACTCCAACAGCCAAAAACACAGCTTTTTATAGGCTTTGCTCATGCCAAGGGCCAAAAGCACTGTATTTTAAAGGCTCTACTCACTCCAAACAGCCAAAAGCACTGAATTTTAAAGGGTCTACTCACTCCAACAGCCCAAAGCACTGTATCTTAAAGGCTCTACTCCACTCCAACAACCCAAAGCACTGTATTTTAAAGGCTCCACTCACTCCAAGGGCCCAAAAGCACTGCTTTTTAAAAGCTCTACTCAAGCCAAGGGCCAAAAGCACTGTATTTTAAATGGTCTACTCACTCCAACAGCCAAAAGCACAGTATTATAAAGGCTCTACTCACTCCAACAGCCAAAAGCACTGAAGTTTAAAGGCTCTACTCACTCCAAGGGCCAAAAGCACTGTATTTTAAAGGCTCTACTCACTCCAACAGCCACAACCACTGTACTTAAAAGGCTCTACTCACTCCAACAACCAAAAGCACTGTATTTTAAAGGCTCCACTCACTCCAAGGGCCCAAAACCACTGTACTTTAAAGGCTCTACTCACTCCAACAACCAAAAACACTGTATTTTAAAGGCTCCACTCACTCCAAGGGGCCGAAAGCACTGCTTTTTTAAAAGCTCTACTCAAGCCAAGGGCCAAAAGCACTGTATTTTAAAGGGTCTACTCACTCCCAACAGCCAAAAGCACTGTATTATAAAGGCTCTACTCACTCCAACAGCCAAAAGCACTGTATTATAAAGGCTCTACTCACTCTAACGGCCAAAAACACTGCATTTTTAGGGCTCTACTCCACTCCAACAGCCAAAAGAACTGAATTTTAAAGGGTCCCACTCACTCCAACAGCCAAAAGCACTGAATTTTAAAGGGTCACTCACTCCAAGAGCCAAAAGCACTGTATTTTAAAGGCTCTACTCACGCAAGGGCCAAAAGCACTGTATTTTAAAGGCTTTGTTCACGCCAAGGGCCAAAAGCACTATTTTTAAACGGCTCTACTCACTCCAACAGCCAAAAGCACTGTATTTTAAAGGCTCTACTCACTCCAACAGCCAAAAGCACTGAATTTTAAAGGGTCCTTCTCACTCCAACAGCCAAAAGCACTGTATTTTAAAGGGCTCTACTCACTCCAACAGCCAAAACACTGAATTTTAATGGCTCTACTCACTCCAACAGCCTAAAGCACTGTATTTTAAAGGCTCTGCTCACGCCAATGGCAAAAGCACTGTATTATAAAGGCTCTACTCACTCCAACAGCCAAAACCACACTGTACTTAAAAGGCTCTACTCACTCCAACAACCAAAAGCACTGTATTTTAAAGGCTCCACTCACTCCAAGGGCCAAAAGCACTGCATTTTAATGGCTCCACTCGCTCCAACAGCCAAAAGCACTGCATTTTAAAGGATCTGCTCACACCAATGGCCAAAAGTACTGTATTTTAAAGGCTCTACTCACTCCAACAGCCACAACCACTGTACTTAAAAGGTTCTACTCACTCCAACAACCAGAAGCACTGTATTTTAAAGGCTCCACTCACTCCAAGGGCCAAAAGCACTGCTTTGTAAAGGCAATACTTACGACAAGGGCCAAAAGCACTGTATTTTTAAGGCTCCACTCACTCCAACAGCCAAAAGCACTGTATTTTAAAGGCTCTACTCACTCAAACAGCACTGTATTTTTAAGGATCTACCTACTCCAACAGCCAAAAGCACTGCATTTTTAAGGCTCTACTCACTCCAACAGCCAAAAGCACTGCATTTTAAAGGCTCTTCTCACTCCAACAGCCAAAAAGCACTGTATTTTTAAAGGCTCCACTCATTCCAACAGCCAAAAGCACTGTATTTTAAAAGGCTCTACTCACACCAACAACCAAAATCACTGTATTTTAAAGGCTACACTCACTCCAAGGGCCAAAACCACTGTACTTTAAAGGCTCCTACTCACTCCAACAACCCAAAGCACTGTATTTTAAAGGCTCCACTCACTCCAAGGGCCAAAAGCACTGCTTTTTAAAAGCTCTACTCAAGCCAAGGGCCAAAAGCACTGTATTTTAAAGGCTCTACTCACTCCAACAGCCAAAAGCACTGTATTATAAAGGCTCTACTCATTCCAACAGCCAAAAGCACTGTATTTTAAAGGCTCAACTCACTCCAACGGCCAAAAACACTGCATTTTAAGTCTCTGCTCACGCCAATGGCCAAAAGCACTATATTTTAAAGGCTCTACTCACTCCAACAGCCAAAAGCAGTGAATTTTAAAGGGTCTACTCACTCCAACAGCCAAAAGCACTGTATTTTAAAGGCTCTACTCACTCCAACAGCCAAAAAACACAGCTTTTTATAGGCTTTGCTCATGCCAAGGGCCAAAAGCACTGTATTTTAAAGGCTCTACTCACTCCAACAGCGAAAAGCACTGAATTTTAAAGTGTCTACTCACTCCAACAGCCCAAAGCACTGTATTTTAAAGGCTCTACTCACTCCAACAACCCAAAGCACTGTATTTTAAACGCTCCACTCACTCCAAGGGCCAAAAGCAACTGCTTTTTAAAAGCTCTACTCAAGCCAAGGGCCAAAAGCACTGTAATTTTAAATGGTCCTACTCACTCCAACAGCCAAAAGCACAGTATTATAAAGGCTCTACTCACTCCAAACAGCCAAAAGCACTGAAGTTTAAAGGCTCTACTCACTCCAAGGGCCAAAAGCACTGTATTTTAAAGGCTCTACTCACTCCAACAGCCACAACCACTGTACTTAAAAGGCTCTACTCACTCCAACAACCAAAAGCACTGTATTTTAAAGGCTCCACTCACTCCAAGGGGCCAAAACCACTGTACTTTAAAGGCTCTTCTCACTCCAACAACCAAAAACACTGTATTTTAAAGGCTCCACTCACTCCAAGGGCCGAAAGCACTGCTTTTTAAAAAGCTCTACTCAAGCCAAGGGCCAAAAGCACTGTATTTTAAAGGGTCTACTCACTCCAACAGCCAAAAGCACTGTATTATAAAGGCTCTACTCACTCCAACAGCCAAAAGCACTGTATTATAAAGGCTCTACTCACTCTAACGGCCAAAAACACTGCATTTTTAGGGCTCTACTCACTCCAACAGCCAAAAGCACTGAATTTTAAAGGGGTCCACTCACTCCAACAGCCAAAAGCACTGAATTTTAAAGGGGTCCACTCACTCCAAGAGCCAAAAAGCACTGTATTTAAAGGCTCTACTCACGCCAAGGGCCAAAAGCACTGTATTTTAAAGGCTTTGTTCACGCCAAGGGCCAAAAGCACTATTTTTAAACGGCTCTACTCACTCCAACAGCCCAAAAGCACTGTATTTTAAAGGCTCTACTCACTCCAACAGCCAAAAGCACTGAATTTTAAAGGGTCTTCTCACTCCAACAGCCAAAAGCACTGTATTTTAAAGGCTCTACTCACTCCAACAGCCAAAACACTGAATTTTAATGGCTCTACTCACTCCAACAGCCTAAAGCACTGTATTTTAAAGGCTCTGCTCACGCCAATGGCCAAAAGCACTGTATTATAAAGGCTCTACTCACTCCAACAGCCAAAACCACTGTACTTAAAAAGGGCTCTACTCACTCCAACAACCAAAAGCACTGTACTGTATTTTAAAGGCTCCACTCACTCCAAGGGCCAAAAGCACTGCATTTTAATGGCTCCACTCGCTCCAACAGCCAAAAGCACTGCATTTTAAAGGATCTGCTCACACCAATGGCCAAAAGTACTGTATTTTAAAGGCTCTACTCACTCCAACAGCCACAACCACTGTACTTAAAAGGGTCTACTCACTCCAACAGCCCAAAGCACTGTATTTTAAAGGCTCTACTCACTCCAACAACCCAAAGCACTGTATTTTAAACGCTCCACTCACTCCAAGGGCCAAAAGCACTGCTTTTTAAAAGCTCTACTCAAGCCAAAGGCCAAAAGCACTGTATTTTAAATGGTCTACTCACTCCAACAGCCAAAAGCACAGTATTATAAAGGCTCTACTCACTCCAACAGCCACAACCACTGTACTTAAAAGGCTCTACTCACTCCAACAACCAAAAGCACTGTATTTTAAAGGCTCCACTCACTCCAAGGGCCAAAACCACTGTACTTTAAAGGCTCTTCTCACTCCAACAACCAAAAACACTGTATTTTAAAGGCTCCACTCACTCCAAGGGCCGAAAGCACTGCTTTTTAAAAGCTCTACTCAAGCCAAGGGCCAAAAGCACTGTATTTTAAAGGGTCTACTCACTCCAACAGCCAAAAGCACTGTATTATAAAGGCTCTACTCACTCCAACAGCCAAAAGCACTGTATTATAAAGGCTCTACTCACTCTAACGGCCAAAAACACTGCATTTTTAGGGCTCTACTCACTCCAACAGCCAAAAGCACTGAATTTTAAAGGGTCCACTCACTCCAACAGCCAAAAGCACTGAATTTTAAAGGGTCCACTCACTCCAAGAGCCAAAAGCACTGTATTTTAAAGGCTCTACTCACGCCAAGGGCCAAAAGCACTGTATTTTAAAGGCTTTGTTCACGCCAAGGGCCAAAAGCACTATTTTTAAACGGCTCTACTCACTCCAACAGCCAAAAGCACTGTATTTTAAAGGCTCTACTCACTCCAACAGCCAAAAGCACTGAATTTTAAAGGGTCTTCTCACTCCAACAGCCAAAAGCACTGTATTTTAAAGGCTCTACTCACTCCAACAGCCAAAACACTGAATTTTAATGGCTCTACTCACTCCAACAGCCTAAAGCACTGTATTTTAAAGGCTCTGCTCACGCCAATGGCCAAAAGCACTGTATTATAAAGGCTCTACTCACTCCAACAGCCAAAACCACTGTACTTAAAAGGCTCTACTCACTCCAACAACCAAAAGCACTGTATTTTAAAGGCTCCACTCACTCCAAGGGCCAAAAGCACTGCATTTTAATGGCTCCACTCGCTCCAACAGCCAAAAGCACTGCATTTTAAAGGATCTGCTCACACCAATGGCCAAAAGTACTGTATTTTAAAGGCTCTACTCACTCCAACAGCCACAACCACTGTACTTAAAAGGGTCTACTCACTCCAACAGCCCAAAGCACTGTATTTTAAAGGCTCTACTCACTCCAACAACCCAAAGCACTGTATTTTAAACGCTCCACTCACTCCAAGGGCCAAAAGCACTGCTTTTTAAAAGCTCTACTCAAGCCAAAGGCCAAAAGCACTGTATTTTAAATGGTCTACTCACTCCAACAGCCAAAAGCACAGTATTATAAAGGCTCTACTCACTCCAACAGCCACAACCACTGTACTTAAAAGGCTCTACTCACTCCAACAACCAAAAGCACTGTATTTTAAAGGCTCCACTCACTCCAAGGGCCAAAACCACTGTACTTTAAAGGCTCTTCTCACTCCAACAACCAAAAACACTGTATTTTAAAGGCTCCACTCACTCCAAGGGCCAAAAGCACTGCTTTTTAAAAGCTCTACTCAAGCCAAGGGCCAAAAGCACTGTATTTTAAAGGGTCTACTCACTCCAACAGCCAAAAGCACTGTATTATAAAGGCTCTACTCACTCCAACAGCCAAAAGCACTGTATTATAAAGGCTCTACTCACTCTAACGGCCAAAAACACTGCATTTTTAGGGCTCTACTCACTCCAACAGCCAAAAGCACTGAATTTTAAAGGGTCCACTCACTCCAACAGCCAAAAGCACTGAATTTTAAAGGGTCCACTCACTCCAAGAGCCAAAAGCACTGTATTTTAAAGGCTCTACTCACGCCAAGGGCCAAAAGCACTGTATTTTAAAGGCTTTGTTCACGCCAAGGGCCAAAAGCACTATTTTTAAACGGCTCTACTCACTCCAACAGCCAAAAGCACTGTATTTTAAAGGCTCTACTCACTCCAACAGCCAAAAGCACTGAATTTTAAAGGGTCTTCTCACTCCAACAGCCAAAAGCACTGTATTTTAAAGGCTCTACTCACTCCAACAGCCAAAACACTGAATTTTAATGGCTCTACTCACTCCAACAGCCTAAAGCACTGTATTTTAAAGGCTCTGCTCACGCCAATGGCCAAAAGCACTGTATTATAAAGGCTCTACTCACTCCAACAGCCAAAACCACTGTACTTAAAAGGCTCTACTCACTCCAACAACCAAAAGCACTGTATTTTAAAGGCTCCACTCACTCCAAGGGCCAAAAGCACTGCATTTTAATGGCTCCACTCGCTCCAACAGCCAAAAGCACTGCATTTTAAAGGATCTGCTCACACCAATGGCCAAAAGTACTGTATTTTAAAGGCTCTACTCACTCCAACAGCCACAACCACTGTACTTAAAAGGCTCTACTCACTCCAACAACCAAAAGCACTGTATTTTAAAGGCTCCACTCACTCCAAGGGCCAAAAGCACTGTATTTTAAAGGCTCCACTCACTCCAAGGGCCAAAAGCACTGCTTTGTAAAGGCAATACTTACGACAAGGGCCAAAAGCACTGTATTTTTAAGGCTCCACTCACTCCAACAGCCAAAAGCACTGTATTTTAAAGGCTCTACTCACTCAAACAGCACTGTATTTTTAAGGATCTACCTACTCCAACAGCCAAAAGCACTGCATTTTTAAGGCTCTACTCACTCCAACAGCCAAAAGCACTGCATTTTAAAGGCTCTTCTCACTCCAACAGCCAAAAGCACTGTATTTTAAAGGCTCCACTCATTCCAACCGCCAAAAGCACTGTATTTTAAAGGCTCTACTCACACCAACAACCAAAATCACTGTATTTTAAAGGCTACACTCACTCCAAGGGCCAAAACCACTGTATTTTAAAGGCTCCACTCACTCCAAGGGCCAAAAGCACTGCTTTTTAAAAGCTCTACTCAAGCCAAGGGCCAAAAGCACTGTATTTTAAAGGGTCTACTCACTCCAACAGCCAAAAGCACTGTATTATAAAGGCTCTACTCATTCCAACAGCCAAAAGCACTGTATTTTAAAGGCTCTACTCACTCCAACGGCCAAAAACACTGCATTTTTAAGTCTCTGCTCACGCCAATGGCCAAAAGCACTATATTTTAAAGGCTCTACTCACTCCAACAGCCAAAAGCAGTGAATTTTAAAGGGTCTACTCACTCCAACAGCCAAAAGCACTGTATTTTAAAGGCTCTACTCACTCCAACAGCCAAAAACACAGCTTTTTATAGACTTTGCTCATGCCAAGGGCCAAAAGCACTGTATTTTAAAGGCTCTACTCACTCCAACAGCCAAAAGCACTGAATTTTAAAGGGTCTACTCACTCCAACAGCCCAAAGCACTGTATTTTAAAGGCTCTACTCACTCCAACAACCCAAAGCACTGTATTTTAAAGGCTCCACTCACTCCAAGGGCCAAAAGCACTATATTTTAAAGGCTCTACTCACTCCAACAGCCTAAAGCACTGTATTTTAAAGGCTCTGCTCACGCCAATGGCCAAAAGCACTGTATTATAAAGGCTCTACTCACTCCAACAGCCAAAACCACTGTACTTAAAAGGCTCTACTCACTCCAACAACCAAAAGCACTGTATTTTAAAGGCTCCACTCACTCCAAGGGCCAAAAGCACTGCATTTTAATGGCTCCACTAGCTCCAACAGCCAAAAGCACTGCATTTTAAAAGATCTGCTCACACCAATGGCCAAAAGTACTGTATTTTAAAGGCTCTACTCACTCCAACAGCCACAACCACTGTACTTAAAAGGCTCTACTCACTCCAACAACCAAAAGCACTGTATTTTAAAGGCTCCACTCACTCCAAGGGCCAAAACCACTGTACTTTAAAGGCTCTACTCACTCCAACAACCAAAAACACTGTATTTTAAAGGCTCCACTCACTCCAAGGGCCGAAAGCACTGCTTTTTAAAAGCTCTACTCAAGCCAAGGGCCAAAAGCACTGTATTTTAAAGGGTCTACTCACTCCAACAGCCAAAAGCACTGTATTATAAAGGGTCCACTCACTCCAAGAGCCAAAAGCACTGTATTTTAAAGGCTCTACTCACGCCATGGGCCAAAAGCACTGTATTTTAAAGGCTTTGTTCACGCCAAGGGCCAAAAGCACTATTTTTAAACGGCTCTACTCACTCCAACAGCCAAAAGCACTGTATTTTAAAGGCTCTACTCACTCCAACAGCCAAAAGCACTGAATTTTAAAAGGTCTTCTCACTTCAACAGCCAAAAGCTCTGTATTTTAAAGGCTCTTCTCACTCCAACAGCCAAAACACTGAATTTTAATGGCTCTACTCACTCCAACAGCCTAAAGCACTGTATTTTAAAGGCTCTGCTCACGCCAATGGCCAAAAGCACTGTATTATAAAGGCTCTACTCACTCCAACAGCCAAAACCACTGTACTTAAAAGGCTCTACTCACTCCAACAACCAAAAGTACTGTATTTTAAAGGCTCCACTCACTCCAAGGGCCAAAAGCACTGCATTTTAATGGCTCCACTCGCTCCAACAGCCAAAAGCACTGCATTTTAAAGGCTCCACTCACTCCAACAGCCAAAAGCACTGTATTTTTAAGGCTCTACTCACTCAAACAGCACTGTATTTTTAAGGATCTACCTACTCCAACAGCCAAAATCACTGCTTTTGCAAGGCTCTACTCACTCTCAGTGCCAAAAACACTGCTTTTTAAAGGCTCACTCACTCCAACACCCAGAAGCACTGCATTCTAAAGACTCTACTCACTCAAACAGCCAAAAGCACTGAAGTTTAAAGGCTCTTCTCACTCCAACAGCCAAAACCACTGTACTTTAAAGGCTCCACTCACTCCAACAACCAAAAGCACTGTATTTTAAAGGCTCCACTCACTCCAACAGCCGAAAGCACTGTATTTTAAAGGCTCTACTCACTACAACAGCCAAAAGCACTGAAGTTTAAAGGCTCTACTCACTCCAACAACCAAAAGCACTGTATTTTAAAGGCTCTACTCACTCCAACAGCCAAAAGCACTGAATTTTAAAGGCTCCACTCACTCCAACAACCAAAAGCACTGTATTTTAAAGGCTCCACTCACTCCAACAGCCGAAAGCACTGTATTTTAAAGGCTCTACTCACTCAAACAGCAAAAAGCACTGCTTTTTAAAGGCTCACTCACTCCAACACCCAGAAGCACTGCATTCGAAAGGCTCTACTCACTCCAACAGCCAAAAGCACTGAAGTTTAAAGGCTCTACTCACTCCAAGGGCTAAAAGCATTGTATTTTAAAGGCTCTACTCACTCCAACAGCCAAAAGCACTGTATTTTAAAGGCTCTACTCACTCCAACAGCCAAAAGCACTGCATTTTAAAGGCTCTACTCACTCTAACAGCCAAAACCACTGTACTTAAAAGGCTCTACTCACTCCAACAACCAAAAGCAATGTGTTTTAAAGGCTCCACTCAGTCCAAGGGCCAAACGCACTGAATTTTAATGGCTCCACTCACTCCAAGGGCCAAAAGCACTGCTTTGTAAAGGCTCCTCTCATGACAAGGGCCAAAAGCATTGTATTATAAAGACTCCACTCATTCCAACAGCCAAATGCACTGAATTTTAATGGCTCCACTCACTCCAAGGGCCAAAAGCACTGCTTTGTAAAGGCTCTACTCACGACAAGGGCCAAAAGCATTGTATTATAAAGGCTCCACTCATTCCAACAGCCAAAAGCACTGTATTTTAAAGGCTCTACTCACTCAAACAGCAAAAAGCATTGTATTTTTAAGGATCTACCTACTTCAACAGCCAAAAACACTGCTTTTGCAAGGCTCTACTCACTCTAAGTGCCAAAAACACTGCTTTTTAAAGGCTCACTCACTCAAACAGCAAAAAGCACTGCATTTGAAAGGCTCTACTCACTCCAACAGCCAAAAGCACTGAATTTTAATGGCTCCACTCACTCCAACAGCCAAAAGCACTGCATTTTAAAGGCCCGACTCACTCCAACAGCACTGCATTTTAAAGGCTCTACTCACTCCAACAGCCAAATGCACTGTATTTTAAAGGCTCTACTCACTCAAACAGCAAAAAGCACTGTATTTTTAAGGATCTACCGACTCCAACAGCCAAAAACACTGCTTTTGCAAGGCTCTACTCACTCTCAGTGCCAAAAACACTGCTTTTTAAAGGCTCACTCACTCCAACAGCCAAAAGCACTGCATTTTAAAGGCTCCACTCACTCCAACAGCCAAAAGCACTGAAGTTTAATGGCTCCACTCAATCCAACAGCCTAAAGCACTCTATTTTAAAGGCTCTACTCACTCAAACAGCAAAAAGCACTGCATTTGAAAGGCTCCACTCACTCCAACAACCCAAAGCACTGTATTTTAAAGGCTCCACTCACTCCAAGGGCCAAAATCACTGCTTTTTAAAAGCTCTACTCAAGCCAAGGGCCAAAAGCACTGTATTTTAAAGGGTCTACTCACTCCAACAGCCAAAACCACTGTACTTAAAAGGCTCTACTCACTCCAACAACCAAAATCACTGTATGTTAAAGGCTCCACTCACTCCAAGGGCCAAAAGCACTGCATTTTAATGGCTCCACTCACTCCAACAGCCAAAAGCACTGCATTTTAAAGGCTCCACTCACTCCAACAGCCAAAAGCACTGTATTTTAAAGGCTCTACTCACTCAAACAGCACTGTATTTTTAAGGATCTACCTACTCCAATAGCCAAAATCACTGCTTTTGCAAGGCTCTACTCACTCTAAGTGCCAAAAACACTGCTTTTTAAAGGCTCACTCACTCCAACACCCAGAAGCACTGCATTCTAAAGGCTCTACTCACTCAAACAGCCACAAGCAATGAAGTTTAAAGGCTCTACTCACTCCAACAGCCAAAACCACTGTACTTTAAAGGCTCCACTCACTCCAACAGCCAAAAGCACTGAATTTTAATGGCTCCACTCACTCCAACAGCCAAAAGCACTGCATTTTAAAGGCCCGACTCACTCCAACAGCACTGCATTTTAAAGGCTCTACTCACTCCAACAGCCAAATGCACTGTATTTTAAAGGCTCTACTCACTCAAACAGCAAAAAGCACTGTATTTTTAAGGATCTACCGACTCCAACAGCCAAAAACACTGCTTTTGCAAGGCTCTACTCACTCTCAGTGCCAAAAACACTGCTTTTTAAAGGCTCACTCACTCCAACAGCCAAAAGCACTGCATTTTAAAGGCTCCACTCACTCCAACAGCCAAAAGCACTGACGTTTAATGGCTCCACTCAATCCAACAGCCTAAAGCACTCTATTTTAAAGGCTCTACTCACTCAAACAGCAAAAAGCACTGCATTTGAAAGGCTCCACTCACTCCAACAACCCAAAGCACTGTATTTTAAAGGCTCCACTCACTCCAAGGGCCAAAATCACTGCTTTTTAAAAGCTCTACTCAAGCCAAGGGCCAAAAGCACTGTATTTTAAAGGGTCTACTCACTCCAACAGCCAAAAGCACAGTATTATAAAGGCTCTACTCACTCCAACGGCCAAAAACACTGCATTTTTAAGGCTCTGCTCACGCCAATGGCCAAAAGCACTGTATTATAAAGGCTCTACTCACTCCAACAGCCAAAACCACTGTACTTAAAAGGCTCTACTCACTCCAACAACCAAAATCACTGTATGTTAAAGGCTCCACTCACTCCAAGGGCCAAAAGCACTGCATTTTAATGGCTCCACTCACTCCAACAGCCAAAAGCACTGCATTTTAAAGGCTCCACTCACTCCAACAGCCAAAAGCACTGTATTTTAAAGGCTCTACTCACTCAAACAGCACTGTATTTTTAAGGATCTACCTACTCCAATAGCCAAAATCACTGCTTTTGCAAGGCTCTACTCACTCTAAGTGCCAAAAACACTGCTTTTTAAAGGCTCACTCACTCCAACACCCAGAAGCACTGCATTCTAAAGGCTCTACTCACTCAAACAGCCACAAGCAATGAAGTTTAAAGGCTCTACTCACTCCAACAGCCAAAACCACTGTACTTTAAAGGCTCCACTCACTCCAACAACCAAAAGCACTGTATTTTAAAGGCTCCACTCACTCCAACAGCCTAAAGCACTGTATTTTAAAGGTTCTACTCACTACAACAGCCAAAAGCACTGAAGTTTAAAGGCTCTACTCACTCCAACAGCCAAAAGCACTGTATTTTAAATGCTCTACTCACTCCAACAGCCAAAAGCACTGAATTTTAATGGCTCCACTCACTCCAACAACCAAAAGCACTGTATTTTAAAGGCTCCACTCACTCCAACAGCCGAAAGCACTGTATTTTAAAGGCTCTACTCACTCAAACAGCAAAAAGCACTGCTTTTTAAAGGCTCACTCACTCCAACACCCAGAAGCACTGCATTCTAAAGGCTCTACTCACTCCAACAGCCAAAAGCACTGAAGTTTAAAGGCTCTACTCACTCCAAGGGCCAAAAGCACTGTATTTTAAAGGCTCTACTCACTCCAACAGCCAAAAGCACTGAATTTTAATGGCTCTTCTCACTCCAACAGCCAAAAGCACTGCATTTTAAAGGCCCTTCTCACTCCAACAGCCAAAAGCACTGAATTTTAATGGCTCTTCTCACTCCAACAGCCAAAAGCACTGTATTTTAAAGGCTCCACTCACTCCAAGGGCCAAAACCACTGTACTTTAAAGGCTCTACTCACTCCAACAACCAAAAGCACTGTATTTTAAAGGCTCCACTCACTCCAAGGGCCAAATGCACTGCTTTTTAAAGGCTCCACTCATTCCAACAGCCAAAAGCACTGTATTTTAAAGTCTCTACTCACTCCAACAGCCCAAACCACTGTACTTTAAAGGCTTTACTCACGCCAACAACCAAAATCACTGAATTTTAAAGGCTCCACTCACTCCAAGGGCCAAAAGCACTGCTTTTTAGAAGCTCTACTCAAGCCATGGGCCAAAAGCACTGTATTTTAAAGGGTCTACTCACCCAACAGCCAAAAGTACAGTATTATAAAGGCTCTACTCACTCCAAAGGCCAAAAACACTGCATTTTTAAGGCTCTGCTCACGCCAATGGCCAAAAGTACTGTATTTTAAAGGCTCTACTCACTCCAACAGCCACAACCACTGTACTTGAAATGCTCTACTCACTCCAACAACCAAAAGCACTGTATTTTAAAGGCTTTACTCACTCCAAGGGCCAAAAGCACTGCTTTGTAAAGGCACTACTTACGACAAGGGCCAAAAGCACTGTATTTTTAAGGCTCTACTCACTCAATCAGCACTGTATTTTTAAGGCTCCACTCACTCCAACAGCCAAAAGCACTGTACTTGAAAGGCTCTACTCACTCCAACAACAAAAAGCACTGTATTTTAAAGGCTCCACTCACTCCAAGGGCCAAAAGCACTGCTTTTTAAAAGCTCTACTCAAGCCATGGGCCAAAAGCACTGTATTTTAAAGGGTCTACTCACTCCAACAGCCAAAAGCACAGTATTATAAAGGATCTACTCACTCCAAAGGCCAAAAACACTGCATTTTTAAGGCTCTGCTCACGCCAATGGCCAAAAGCACTGTATTTTAAAGGCTCTACTCACTCCAACAGCCACAACCACTGTACTTAAAAGGCTCTACTCACTCCAACAACCAAAAGCACTGTATTTTAAAGGCTCCACTCACTCCAAGGGCCAAAAGCACTGCTTTGTAAAGGCACTACTTACGACAAGGGCCAAATGCACTGTATTTTTAAGGCTCCACTCACTCCAACAGCCAAAAGCACTGTATTTTAAAGGCTCTACTCACTCAAACAGCACTGTATTTTTAAGGCTCTACTCACTCCAACAGCCAAAAGCTCTGCATTTTAAAGGCTCTACTCACTCCAACAGCCACAACCACTGTACTTGAAAGGCTCTACTCACTCCAACAACCAAAAGCACTGTATTTTAAAGGCTTTACTCACTCCAAGGGCCAAAAGCACAGCTTTGTAAAGGCACTACTTACGACAAGGGCCAAAAGCACTGTATTTTTAAGGCTCTACTCACTCAATCAGCACTGTATTTTTAAGGCTCCACTCACTCCAACAGCCAAAAGCACTGTACTTGAAAGGCTCTACTCACTCCAACAACAAAAAGCACTGTATTTTAAAGGCTCCACTCACTCCAAGGGCCAAAAGCACTGCTTTTTAAAAGCTCTACTCAAGCCATGGGCCAAAAGCACTGTATTTTAAAGGGTCTACTCACTCCAACAGCCAAAAGCACAGTATTATAAAGGATCTACTCACTCCAAAGGCCAAAAACACTGCATTTTTAAGGCTCTGCTCACGCCAATGGCCAAAAGCACTGTATTTTAAAGGCTCTACTCACTCCAACAGCCACAACCACTGTACTTAAAAGGCTCTACTCACTCCAACAACCAAAAGCACTGTATTTTAAAGGCTCCACTCACTCCAAGGGCCAAAAGCACTGCTTTGTAAAGGCACTACTTACGACAAGGGCCAAATGCACTGTATTTTTAAGGCTCCACTCACTCCAACAGCCAAAAGCACTGTATTTTAAAGGCTCTACTCACTCAAACAGCACTGTATTTTTAAGGATCTACCTACTCCAACAGCCAAAAGCACTGCATTTTTAAGGCTCTACTCACTCCAACAGCCAAAAGCTCTGCATTTTAAAGGCTCTTCTCACTCCAACAGCCAAAAGCACTGTATTTTAAAGGCTCCACTCACTCCAAGAGCCAAAAGCACTGCTTTTTAAAGGCTCCACTCATTCCAACAGCCAAAAGCACTGTATTTTAAAGGCTCTACTCACACCAACAACCAAAATCACTGTATTTTAAAGGCTACACTCACTCCAAGAGCCAAAACCACTGTACTTTAAAGGCTCTACTTACTCCAACAACCCAAAGCACTGTATTTTAAAGGCTCCACTCACTCCAAGGGCCAAAAGCACTGCTTTTTAAAAGCTCTACTCAAGCCAAGGGCCAAAAGCACTGTATTTTAAAGGGTCTACTCACTCCAACAGCCAAAAGCACTGTATTATAAAGGCTCTACTCATTCCAACAGCCAAAAGCACTGTATTTTAAAGGCTCTACTCACTCCAACGGCCAAAAACACTGCATTTTTAAGTCTCTGCTCAAGCCAATGGCCAAAAGCACTGTATTTTAAAGGCTCTACTCACTCAAACAGCCAAAAGCACTGAATTTTAAAGGGTCTACTCACTCCAACAGCCCAAAGCACTGTATTTTAAAGGCTCTACTCACTCCAACAACCCAAAGCACTGTATTTAAAGGCTCCACTCACTCCAAGGGCCAAAAGCACTGCTTTTTAAAAGCTCTACTCAAGCCAAGGGCCAAAAGCACTGTATTTTAAAGGGTCTACTCACTCCAACAGCCAAAAGCACAGTATTATAAAGGCTCTACTCACTCCAACGGCCAAAAACACTGCATTTTTAAGGCTCTGCTCACGCCAATGGCCAAAAGCACTGTATTTTAAAGGCTCTGCTCACTCCAACAGCCACAACCACTGTACTTAAAAGGCTCTACTCATTCCAACAGCCAAAAGCACTGTATTTTAAAGGCTCTACTCACTCCAACGGCCAAAAACACTGCATTTTTAAGTCTCTGCTCACGCCAATGGCCAAAAGCACTGTATTTTAAAGGCTCTACTCACTCCAACAGCCAAAAGCACTGAATTTTAAAGGGTCTACTCACTCCAACAGCCAAAAGCACTGTATTTTAAAGGCTCTACTCACTCCAACAGCCAAAAACACAGCTTTTTATAGGCTTTGCTCATGCCAAGGGCCAAAAGCACTGTATTTTAAAGGCTCTACTCACTCCCAACAGCCAAAAGCACTGAATTTTAAAGGGTCTACTCACTCCAACAGCCCAAAGCACTGTATTTTAAAGGCTCTACTCACTCCAACAACCCAAAGCACTGTATTTAAAGGCTCCACTCACTCCAAGGGCCAAAAGCACTGCTTTTTAAAAGCTCTACTCAAGCCAAGGGCCAAAAGCACTGTATTTTAAAGGGTCTACTCACTCCAACAGCCAAAAGCACAGTATTATAAAGGCTCTACTCACTCCAACGGCCAAAAACACTGCATTTTTAAGGCTCTGCTCACGCCAATGGCCAAAAGCACTGTATTTTAAAGGCTCTGCTCACTCCAACAGCCACAACCACTGTACTTAAAAGGCTCTACTCACTCCAACAACCAAAAGCACTGTAGGCTCCACTCACTCCAACAGCCGAAAGCACTGTATTTTAAAGGCTCTACTCACTCAAACAGCAAAAAGCACTGCTTTTTAAAGGCTCACTCACTCCAACACCCAGAAGCACTGCATTCTAAAGGCTCTACTCACTCCAACAGCCAAAAGCACTGACGTTTAAAGGCTCTACTCACTCCAACGGCCAAAAGCACTGTATTTTAAAGGCTCTACTCACTCCAACAGCCAAAAGCACTGAATTTTAATGGCTCCACTCACTCCAACAGCCAAAAGCACTGCATTTTACAGGCTCTTCTCACTCCAACAGCCAAAAGCACTGTATTTTAAAGGCTCCACTCACTCCAAGGGCCAAAATCACTGCTTTTTAAAAGCTCTACTCAAGCCAAGGGCCAAAAGCACTGTATTTTAAAGGCTCTACTCACTCCAACAGCCAAAAGCACTGAATTTTAATGGCTCCACTCACTCCAACAGCCAAAAGCACTGCATTTTAAAGGCTCTACTCACGCCAACAACCAAAATCACTGTATTTTAAAGGCTCCACTCACTCCAAGGGCCAAAACCACTGTACTTTAAAGGCTCTACTCACTCCAACAACCAAAAGCACTGTATTTTAAAGGCTCCACTCACTCCAAGGGCCAAAATCACTGCTTTTTAAAAGCTCTACTCAAGCCAAGGGCCAAAAGCACTGTATTTTAAAGGCTCTACTCACTCCAACAGCCAAAAGCACTGAATTTTAATGGCTCCACTCACTCCAACAGCCAAAAGCACTGCATTTTAAAGGCTCTACTCACGCCAACAACCAAAATCACTGTATTTTAAAGGCTCCACTCACTCCAAGGGCCAAAACCACTGTACTTTAAAGGCTCTACTCACTCCAACAACCAAAAGCACTGTATTTTAAAGGCTCCACTCACTCCAAGGGCCAAAATCACTGCTTTTTTAAAAGCTCTACTCAAGCCAAGGGCCAAAAGCACTGTATTTTAAAGGGTCTACTCACTCCAACAGCCAAAAGCACAGTATTATAAAGGCTCTACTCACTCCAACGGCCAAAAACACTGCATTTTTAAGGCTCTGCTCACGCCAATGGCCAAAAGCACTGTATTTTAAAGGCTCTGCTCACTCCAACAGCCACAACCACTGTACTTAAAAGGCTCTACTCACTCCAACAACCAAAAGCACTGTAGGCTCCACTCACTCCAACAGCCGAAAGCACTGTATTTTAAAGGCTCTACTCACTCAAACAGCAAAAAGCACTGCTTTTTAAAGGCTCACTCACTCCAACACCCAGAAGCACTGTATTCTAAAGGCTCTACTCACTCCAACAGCCAAAAGCACTGACGTTTAAAGGCTCTACTCACTCCAACGGCCAAAAGCACTGTATTTTAAAGGCTCTACTCACTCCAACAGCCAAAAGCACTGAATTTTAATGGCTCCACTCACTCCAACAGCCAAAAGCACTGCATTTTACAGGCTCTTCTCACTCCAACAGCCAAAAGCACTGTATTTTAAAGGCTCCACTCACTCCAAGGGCCAAAATCACTGCTTTTTAAAAGCTCTACTCAAGCCAAGGGCCAAAAGCACTGTATTTTAAAGGCTCTACTCACTCCAACAGCCAAAAGCACTGAATTTTAATGGCTCCACTCAATCCAACAGCCAAAAGCACTGCATTTTAAAGGCTCTACTCACGCCAACAACCAAAATCACTGTATTTTAAAGGCTCCACTCACTCCAAGGGCCAAAACCACTGTACTTTAAAGGCTCTACTCACTCCAACAACCAAAAGCACTGTATTTTAAAGGCTCCACTCACTCCAAGGGCCAAAATCACTGCTTTTTAAAAGCTCTACTCAAGCCAAGGGCCAAAAGCACTGTATTTTAAAGGCTCTACTCACTCCAACAGCCAAAAGCACTGAATTTTAATGGCTCCACTCACTCCAACAGCCAAAAGCACTGCATTTTAAAGGCTCTACTCACGCCAACAACCAAAATCACTGTATTTTAAAGGCTCCACTCACTCCAAGGGCCAAAACCACTGTACTTTAAAGGCTCTACTCACTCCAACAACCAAAAGCACTGTATTTTAAAGGCTCCACTCACTCCAAGGGCCAAAATCACTGCTTTTTAAAATCTCTACTCAAGCCAAGGGCCAAAAGCACTGTATTTTAAAGGCTCTTCTCACTCCAACAGCCAAAAGCACTGCATTTTAAAGGATGTTCTCACTCCAACAGCCAAAAGCACTGTATTTTAAAGGCTCCACTCACTCCAAGGGCCAAAAGCACTGCTTTTTAAAGGCTCCACTCATTCCAACAGCCAAAAGCACTGTATTTTAAAGGCTTTACTCACTCCAACAGCCAAAACCACTGTACTTTAAAGGCTCTACTCATGCCAACAACCAAAATCACTGTATTTTCAAGGCTCCACTCAACCAAAGGGCCAAAAACACTGTACTTTAAAGGCTCTACTCACTGCAACAGCCAAAAGCACTGAATTTTAATGGCTCCACTCACTCCAACAGCCAAAAGCACTGAATTTTAAAGGCTCTACTCACTCAAACAGCAAAAAGCACTGCTTTTTAAAGGCTCACTCACTCCAACACCCAGAAGCACTGCATTCTAAAGGCTCTACTCACTCCAACAGCCAAAAGCACTGAAATTTAAAGGCTCTACTCACTCCAAGGGCCAAAAGCACTGTATTTTAAAGGCTCTTCTCACTCCAACAGCCAAAAGCACTGTATTTTAAAGGCTCCACTCACTCCAAGGGCCAAAAGCACTGTATTTTAAAGGCTCCACTCACTCCAAGGGCCAAAAGCACTGCTTTTTAAAAGCTCTACTCAAGCCATGGGCCAAAAGCACTGTATTTTAAGGCTCTACTCACTCCAACAGCCAAAAGCACAGTATTATAAAGGATCTACTCACTCCAAAGGCCAAAAACACTGCATTTTTAAAGCTCTGCTCACGCCAATGGCCAAAAGCACTGTATTTTAAAGGCTCTACTCACTCCAACAGCCACAACCACTGTACTTAAAAGGCTCTACTCACTCCAACAACCAAAAGCACTGTATTTTAAAGGCTCCACTCACTCCAAGGGCCAAAAGCACTGCTTTGTAAAGGCACTACTTACGACAAGGGCCAAAAGCACTGTATTTTTAAGGCTCCACTCACTCCAACAGCCAAAAGCACTGTATTTTAAAGGCTCTACTCACTCAAACAGCACTGTATTTTTAAGGATCTACCTACTCCAACAGCCAAAAGAACTGCATTTTTAAGGCTCTACTCACTCCAACAGCCAAAAGCACTGCATTTTAAAGGCTCTTCTCACTCCATCAGCCAAAAGCACTGTATTTTAAAAGCTCCACTCACTCCAAGGGCCAAAAGCACTGCTTTTTAAAGGCTCCACTCATTCCAACATCCAAAAGCACTGTATTTTAAAGGCTCTACTCACACCAACAACCAAAATCACTGTATTTTAAAGGCTCTACTCACTCCAAGGGCCAAAACCACTGTACTTTAAAGGCTCTACTCACTCCAACAACCCAAAGCACTGTATTTTCAAGGCTCCACTCACTCCAAGGGCCAAAAGCACTGCTTTTTAAAAGCTCTACTCAAGCCAAGGGCCAAAAGCACTGTATTTTAAAGGGTCTACTCACTCCAACAGCCAAAAGCACTGTATTATAAAGGCTCTACTCATTCCAACAGCCAAAAGCACTGTATTTTAAAGGCTCTACTCACTCCAACGGCCAAAAACACTGCATTTTTAAGTCTCTGCTCACGCCATTGGCTAAAAGCACTGTATTTTAAAGGCTCTACTCACTCCAACAGCCAAAAGCACTGAATTTTAAAAAGTTTACTCACTCCAACAGCCCAAAGCACTGTATTTTAAAGGCTCTACTCATTCCAACAGCCAAAAACACAGCTTTTTATAGGCTTTGCTCATGCCAAGGGCCAAAAGCACTGTATTTTAAAGGCTCTACTCACTCCAACAACCCAAAGCACTGTATTTAAAGGCTCCACTCACTCCAAGGGCCAAAAGCACTGCTTTTTAAAAGCTCTACTCAAGCCAAGGGCCAAAAGCACTGTATTTTAAAGGGTCTACTCACTCCAACAGCCAAAAGCACAGTATTATAAAGGCTCTACTCACTCCAACGGCCAAAAACACTGCATTTTTAAGGCTCTGCTCACGCCAATGGCCAAAAGCACTGTATTTTAAAGGCTCTGCTCACTCCAACAGCCACAACCACTGTACTTAAAAGGCTCTACTCATTCCAACAGCCAAAAGCACTGTATTTTAAAGGCTCTACTCACTCCAACGGCCAAAAACACTGCATTTTTAAGTCTCTGCTCACGCCAATGGCCAAAAGCACTGTATTTTAAAGGCTCTACTCACTCCAACAGCCAAAAGCACTGAATTTTAAAGGGTCTACTCACTCCAACAGCCAAAAGCACTGTATTTTAAAGGCTCTACTCACTCCAACAGCCAAAAACACAGCTTTTTATAGGCTTTGCTCATGCCAAGGGCCAAAAGCACTGTATTTTAAAGGCTCTACTCACTCCAACAGCCCAAAGCACTGTATTTTAAAGGCTCTACTCACTCCAACAACCCAAAGCACTGTATTTAAAGGCTCCACTCACTCCAAGGGCCAAAAGCACTGCTTTTTAAAAGCTCTACTCAAGCCAAGGGCCAAAAGCACTGTATTTTAAAGGGTCTACTCACTCCAACAGCCAAAAGCACAGTATTATAAAGGCTCTACTCACTCCAACGGCCAAAAACACTGCATTTTTAAGGCTCTGCTCACGCCAATGGCCAAAAGCACTGTATTTTAAAGGCTCTGCTCACTCCAACAGCCACAACCACTGTACTTAAAAGGCTCTACTCACTCCAACAACCAAAAGCACTGTAGGCTCCACTCACTCCAACAGCCGAAAGCACTGTATTTTAAAGGCTCTACTCACTCAAACAGCAAAAAGCACTGCTTTTTAAAGGCTCACTCACTCCAACACCCAGAAGCACTGCATTCTAAAGGCTCTACTCACTCCAACAGCCAAATGCACTGTATTTTAAAGGCTCTACTCACTCCAACAGCCAAAAGCACTGAATTTTAATGGCTCCACTCACTCCAACAGCCAAAAGCACTGCATTTTACAGGCTCTTCTCACTCCAACAGCCAAAAGCACTGTATTTTAAAGGCTCCACTCACTCCAAGGGCCAAAATCACTGCTTTTTAAAAGCTCTACTCAAGCCAAGGGCCAAAAGCACTGTATTTTAAAGGCTCTACTCACTCCAACAGCCAAAAGCACTGAATTTTAATGGCTCCACTCACTCCAACAGCCAAAAGCACTGCATTTTAAAGGCTCTACTCACGCCAACAACCAAAATCACTGTATTTTAAAGGCTCCACTCACTCCAAGGGCCAAAACCACTGTACTTTAAAGGCTCTACTCACTCCAACAACCAAAAGCACTGTATTTTAAAGGCTCCACTCACTCCAAGGGCCAAAATCACTGCTTTTTAAAAGCTCTACTCAAGCCAAGGGCCAAAAGCACTGTATTTTAAAGGGTCTACTCACTCCAACAGCCAAAAGCACAGTATTATAAAGGCTCTACTCACTCCAACGGCCAAAAACACTGCATTTTTAAGGCTCTGCTCACGCCAATGGCCAAAAGCACTGTATTTTAAAGGCTCTGCTCACTCCAACAGCCACAACCACTGTACTTAAAAGGCTCTACTCACTCCAACAACCAAAAGCACTGTATTTTAAAGGCTCCACTCACTCCAAGGGCCAAAATCACTGCTTTTTAAAATCTCTACTCAAGCCAAGGGCCAAAAGCACTGTGTTTTAAAGGCTCTTCTCACTCCAACAGCCAAAAGCACTGCATTTTAAAGGATGGTCTCACTCCAACAGCCAAAAGCACTGTATTTTAAAGGCTCCACTCACTCCAAGGGCCAAAAGCACTGCTTTTTAAAGGCTCCACTCATTCCAACAGCCAAAAGCACTGTATTTTAAAGGGTCTACTCACTCCAACAGCCAAAACCACTGTACTTTAAAGGCTCTACTCATGCCAACAACCAAAATCACTGTATTTTCAAGGCTCCACTCAACCAAAGGGCCAAAAACACTGTACTTTAAAGGCTCTACTCACTGCAACAGCCAAAAGCACTGAATTTTAATGGCTCCACTCACTCCAACAGCCAAAAGCACTGAATTTTAAAGGCTCTACTCACTCAAACAGCAAAAAGCACTGCTTTTTAAAGGCTCACTCACTCCAACACCCAGAAGCACTGCATTCTAAAGGCTCTACTCACTCCAACAGCCAAAAGCACTGAAATTTAAAGGCTCTACTCACTCCAAGGGCCAAAAGCACTGTATTTTAAAGGCTCTTCTCACTCCAACAGCCAAAAGCACTGTATTTTAAAGGCTCCACTCACTCCAAGGGCCAAAAGCACTGTATTTTAAAGGCTCCACTCACTCCAAGGGCCAAAAGCACTGCTTTTTAAAAGCTCTACTCAAGCCATGGGCCAAAAGCACTGTATTTTAAGGCTCTACTCACTCCAACAGCCAAAAGCACAGTATTATAAAGGATCTACTCACTCCAAAGGCCAAAAACACTGCATTTTTAAAGCTCTGCTCACGCCAATGGCCAAAAGCACTGTATTTTAAAGGCTCTACTCACTCCAACAGCCACAACCACTGTACTTAAAAGGCTCTACTCACTCCAACAACCAAAAGCACTGTATTTTAAAGGCTCCACTCACTCCAAGGGCCAAAAGCACTGCTTTGTAAAGGCACTACTTACGACAAGGGCCAAAAGCACTGTATTTTTAAGGCTCCACTCACTCCAACAGCCAAAAGCACTGTATTTTAAAGGCTCTACTCACTCAAACAGCACTGTATTTTTAAGGATCTACCTACTCCAACAGCCAAAAGAACTGCATTTTTAAGGCTCTACTCACTCCAACAGCCAAAAGCACTGCATTTTAAAGGCTCTTCTCACTCCATCAGCCAAAAGCACTGTATTTTAAAAGCTCCACTCACTCCAAGGGCCAAAAGCACTGCTTTTTAAAGGCTCCACTCATTCCAACATCCAAAAGCACTGTATTTTAAAGGCTCTACTCACACCAACAACCAAAATCACTGTATTTTAAAGGCTCTACTCACTCCAAGGGCCAAAACCACTGTACTTTAAAGGCTCTACTCACTCCAACAACCCAAAGCACTGTATTTTAAAGGCTCCACTCACTCCAAGGGCCAAAAGCACTGCTTTTTAAAAGCTCTACTCAAGCCAAGGGCCAAAAGCACTGTATTATAAAGGGTCTACTCACTCCAACAGCCAAAAGCACTGTATTATAAAGGCTCTACTCATTCCAACAGCCAAAAGCACTGTATTTTAAAGGCTCTACTCACTCCAACGGCCAAAAACACTGCATTTTTAAGTCTCTGCTCACGCCATTGGCCAAAAGCACTGTATTTTAAAGGCTCTATTCACTCCAACAGCCAAAAGCACTGAATTTTAAAAAGTTTACTCACTCCAACAGCCCAAAGCACTGTATTTTAAAGGCTCTACTCATTCCAACAGCCAAAAACACAGCTTTTTATAGGCTTTGCTCATGCCAAGGGCCAAAAGCACTGTATTATAAAGGGTCTACTCACTCCAACAGCCAAAAGCACTGTATTATAAAGGCTCTACTCACTCCAACGGCCAAAAACACTGCATTTTTAAGGCTCTGCTCACGCCAATGGCCAAAAGCACTGTATATTAAAGGCTCTACTCACTCCAACAGCCACAACCACTGTACTTAAAAGGCTCTACTCACTCCAACAACCAAAAGCACTGTAGGCTCCACTCACTCCAACAGCCGAAAGCACTGTATTTTAAAGGCTCTACTCACTCAAACAGCAAAAAGCACTGCTTTTTAAAGGCTCACTCACTCCAACACCCAGAAGCACTGCATTCTAAAGGCTCTACTCACTCCAACAGCCAAAAGCACTGAAGTTTAAAGGCTTTACTCACTCCAACGGCCAAAAGCACTGTATTTTAAAGGCTCTACTCACTCCAACAGCCAAAAGCACTGAATTTTAATGGCTCCACTCACTACAACAGCCAAAAGCACTGCATTTTACAGGCTCTTCTCACTCCAACAGCCAAAAGCACTGTATTTTAAAGGGTCTACTCACTCCAACAGCCAAAAGCACTGTATTTTAAAGGCTCTACTCACTCCAACAGCCAAAACCACAGTACTTTAAAGGCTCTACTCACGCCAACAACCAAAATCACTGTATTTTAAAGGCTCCACTCACTCCAAGGGCCAAAACCACTGTACTTTAAAGGCTCTACTCACTCCAACAACCAAAAGCACTGTATTTTAAAGGCTCCACTCACTCCAAGGGCCAAAATCACTGCTTTTTAAAAGCTCTACTCAAGCCAAGGGCCAAAAGCACTGTATTTTAAAGGCTCTACTCACTCCAACAGCCAAAAGCACTGAATTTTAATGGCTCCACTCACTCCAACAGCCAAAAGCACTGCATTTTAAAGGCTCTTCTCACTCCAACAGCCAAAAGCACTGCATTTTAAAGGCTCTTCTCACTCCAACAGCCATAAACACTGTATTTTAAAGGCTCTACTCACTCCAACAGCCAAAACCACTGTACTTTAAAGGCTCTACTCATGCCAACAACCAAAATCACTGTATTTTAAAGGCTACACTCACTCCAAGGGCCAAAATCACTGCTTTTTAAAGGGTCTACTCACTCCAACACCCAAAAGCACTGTATTTTAAAGGCTCTACTCACTCAAAGAGCCAAAATCACTGCTTTTTAAAGGGTCTGCTCACCCCAAGGGCGAAAAACACTGTTGGTGCAACGCTGTACTAACTCCAATGGCCAAAAACACTGCTTTTTAAAGGCTTTGCTCACGCCAAGGGCCAAAAGCACTGTATTTTAAAGGCTCTACTCACTCCAACAGCCAAAAGCACTGTATTTTAAAGGCTCTACTCACTCCAACAGCCAAAAGCACTGTATTTTAAAGGCTCTACTCACTCCAACAGCCAAAAGCACTGTATTTTAAAGGCTCTACTTACTCTAACAGCCAAAAACACTGCTGGTGCAAGGCTCTACGCACTCCAAGGGCCAAAAACACTGCTTTTTAAAGGCTAAGCTCAGGCCAAGGGCCGAAAGCACTGTATTTGAAAGGCTCTACTCACTCCAACAGCCAAAAGCACTGTATTTTAAAGGCTCCACTCACTCAAAGGGCCAAAAGCACTGTATTTTAAAGGCTCTACTCACTCCAACAGCCAAAAGCACTGCTTTTTAAAGGCTCTACTCACGCCAAGGGCATAAAGCACTGTATTTTAAAGGCTCTACTCACTCCAACAGCCAAAAGCACTGTATTTTAAAGGCTCTACTCACTCCAACAGCCAAAAGCACTGTATTTTAAAGGCTCTACTTACTCTAAAAGCCAAAGACACTGCTGGTGCAAGGCTCTACGCACTCCAAGGGCCAAAAACACTGCTTTTTAAAGGCTAAGCTCAGGCCAAGGGCCGAAAGTACTGTATTTGAAAGGCTCTACTCACTCCAACAGCCAAAAGCACTGTATTTTAAAGGCTCCACTCACTCAAAGGGCCAAAAGCACTGTATTTGAAAGGCTCTACTCACTCCTACAGCCAAAAACACTGCTGGTGCAAGGCTCTACTCACTCCAAGGGCCAAAAACACTGGTTTTTAAAGGCTCTGCTCACGCCAAGGGCCAAAAGCACTGTATTTGAAAGGCTCTACTCAGTCCAACAGCCAAAAGCACTTGCATTTGCTGAGGTGTAATAGTGGACTTGGTGACCCTCCTGAGTCGAATGGTAGGATCCCCTGAAACTAAGAATTTTCTCCCATAGACTATAATGGGGTTCGATATTCGTTCGAATAGTCGAATATTGAGATGCCATTCGTAACGAATAATGAACATCGAATATTTTACTGTTCGCTCATCTCTAATACCCACTTATCTCTCCTCATGGGAAAAGGAATTAAACACAAAATTCACAAGTGCAGAGACTGACCTAATTCTGAAAAATTCTCATGGCTTCTCTAGGTGTGTAAGATTGCAAGAGACTCACTTTAAGGTCCTAGCAAGGTGGTACAAAACCCCTGAATGGTTGCATGCCCATGGCCTAGCAGAGTCCAAATTGCGTTGGAGGTGTAGGACACAGACGGGTAGCATGTTACACATCTGGTGGTCATGTGACTTGCTCCGACCCTTTTGGACAGGTGTAGAAACTCAAATTTCTAGAGTGATGAAAAAGCAAATTTGATTGACACCCGAAATGGTCTTATTGTCCAAGCCCTCACCCCAATACTCACCTTCAAAAATGAATCTCATTACTAGAGATGAGTGAACACCCAAATGTTCGAAGTTCGAAATCTGATTCGAACAGCCGCTCACTGTTCGAACAGGTTTCGAACCCTATTATAGTCTATGGGGAACATATACTCGTTAAGGGGGAAACCCAAATCTGTCTCAGGAGGGTCACCAAGTCCACTATGACACCCCAGGAAATGATACCAACACCCTGGAATGACACTGGGACAGCAGGGGAAGCATGCCTGGGGGCATAAAAGTCACTTTATTACATGGAAATCCCTGTCAGCTTGCGATTTTTGCAAGCTTTTTCCCATAGGAATGCATTGGCCAGTCTTCAGAATTCGGCCAATCAGCGCTGGCTCTGCCGGAGGAGGCGGAGTCTAAGATCGCTCCACACCAGTCTCCATTCAGGTCCGACCTTAGACTCCGCCTCCTCTGGCAGAGCCAGCGCTGATTGGCTGGAGACTGGCCAATGCATTCCTATGGGTATGCGGTGATGCAGACAAGCTGAGCGAGTGCACACACTCACCTCTACTGTGTTGAGCCAGTTCTGCTCAACTACACCATGTGCCGGTCGGCTCTGCTGTGCGAGCTCAGCACACACTCAGCTCTGCTGATTCTGTATACTGATTCTGTATACTGGCCAATCAACGCTGGCCAATGCCAGCAGTGATGCAGAGCTGAGTGTGTGCCGAGCTCGCACAGCAGTGCTGACCGGCACACGGTGTAGTTGAGCAGAACTGGCTCAACACTGCTGAGTCTCTGCACGTCTTCTATATCTCATTCGGCCAATCAACGCTGCTCAATGCATTCCTATGGGAAAAAGTTTATCTCACAAAAAACACAATTACACACCCGATAGAGCCCCAAAAAGTTATTTTTAATAACACTCCCACATAAATAAAGGTTATCCCTAGCTATCTCTGCCTGTACAGCTATCCCTGTCTCATAGTCACAAAGTTCATATTCTCATATGACCCGGATTTGAAATCCACTATTCGTCTAAAATGGAGGTCACCTGATTTCGGCAGCCAATGACTTTTTCCGATTTTTTTCAATGCCCCCGTTGTCGTAGTTCCTGTCCCACCTCCCCTGCGCTGTTATTGGTGCAAAAAAAGCGCCAGGGAAGGTGGGAGGGGAATCGAATTTTTTTGGAGTTTGCCACGTGGTGTCCGTATGGAATCGAACATCTCGAACAGCCTGATATCCGATCGAACATGTGTTCGATAGAACACTTTTCGCTCATCTCTACTCATTACTAGAGATGAGCGAACAGTGTTCTATCGAACTCATGTTCGATCGGATATTAGGCTGTTCGGCATGTTCGAATCAAATCGAACACCGCGTGGTAAAGGGCGCCATTACTCAATTCCCCTCTCACCTTCCCTGGCGCCTTTTTTGCTCCAATAACAGCGCAGGGTAGGTGGGACAGGAACTACGACACCGGTGACGTTGAAAAAAGTAGGAAAAACCCATTGGCTGCCGAAAACATGTGACCTCTAATTTAAAAGAACAGCGCTGCCCAGGTTCGCGTCATTCTGAGCTTGCAATTCACCGAGAACGGAGGCTTCAGTCCACTTAGCTAGGGATCAGATTCTGGGTAGGAAGGGACAGGCTAGGATAGGAAGGAGAAGACAACCAACAGCTCTTGTAAGAGCTAAATTCCAGGGAGAAGCTTATCAGTGTAACGTGGCACTGACGGGCTCAATCGCCGCAACCCAGCTTTCCCCGGATCCTGAATGGAATACACTGACAGTGTATTCCCGTATACCCTATATATATACCCCCGATCCCCGTTCCAACGGTGTGCCCCCCCACCTTGACCCCAGAAAAACCCTGCAAGTCCCCTAGCAATAGAATTGGGGCTATATACACCCACTATTTTTGCTACTGCCATATAGTGCCATTGTCTGACTGGGAATTCCAAGAAAATATTGGGGTTACAAATACCTTCAAGTTCTGCCACTGACATATAGTGCCAGTTTCTGACTGGAAATTCAAAGAATATATTGGGGTTACAAATACCCTCATTTCTTGCTACTGCCATATAGTGCCAGTTTCTGACTGGGAATTCCAAGAATATATTGGGGTTACAAATACCCTCATTTCTTGCTCCTGCCATATAGTGCCATTGTCTGACTGGGAATTCCAATAATATATTGGGGTTACAAATACCTTCAAGTCCTGCCACTGACATATAGTGCCATTGTCTGACTGGGAATTCCAAGAATATATTGGGGTTACAAATACCTTCAAGTCCTGCCACTGCCATATAGTGCCATTGTCTGACTGGGAATTCCAAGAATATATTGGGGTTACAAATACCTTCAAGTTCTGCCACTGACATATAGTGCCAGTTTCTGACTGGGAATTCAAAGAATATATTGGGGTTACAAATACCCTCATTTCTTGCTACTGCCATATAGTGCCATTGTCTGACTGGGAATTCCAATAATATATTGGGGTTACAAATACCTTCAAGTCCTGCCACTGCCATATAGTGCCATTGTCTGACTGGGAATTCCAAGAATATATTGGGGTTACAAATACCCTCATTTCTTGCTACTGCCATATAGTGCCATTGTCTGACTGGGAATTCCAAGAATATATTGTGGTTACAAATACCCTCATTTCATGCTACTGCCATATAGTGCCATTGTCTGACTGGGAATTCCAAGAATATATTGGGGTTACAAATACCTTCAAGTCCTGCCACTGACATATAGTGCCATTGTCTGACTGGGAATTCCAAGAATATATTGGGGTTACAAATACCTTCAAGTCCTGCCACTGCCATATAGTGCCATTGTCTGACTGGGAATTCCAAGAATATATTGGGGTTACAAATACCTTCAAGTCCTGCCACTGACATATAGTGCCAGTTTCTGACTGGGAATTCCAAGAATATATTGGGGTTACAAATACCTTCAAGTCCTGCCACTGCCATATAGTGCCATTGTCTGACTAGGAATTCCAAGAATATATTGGGGTTACAAATACCCTCATTTCTTGCTACTGCCATATAGTGCCATTGTCTGACTGGGAATTCCAAGAATATATTGGGGTTACAAATACCTTCAAGTCCTGCCACTGCCATATAGTGCCATTGTCTGACTGGGAATTCCAAGAATATATTGGGGTTACAAATACCTTCAAGTCCTGCCACTGCCATATAGTGCCATTGTCTGACTGGGAATTCCAAGAATATATTGGGGTTACAAATACCTTCAAGTCCTGCCACTGCCATATAGTGCCATTGTCTGACTGGGAATTCCAAGAATATATTGGGGTTACAAATACCCTCATTTCTTGCTACTGCCATATAGTGCCATTGTCTGACTGGGAATTCCAATAATATATTAGGGTTACAAATACCTTCAAGTCCTGCCGCTGCCATATAGTGCCATTGTCTGACTGGGAATTCCAAGAATATATTGAGGTTACAAATACCCTCATTTCTTGCTACTGCCATATAGTGCCATTGTCTGACTGGGATTTCCAAGAATATATTGGGGTTACAAATACCTTCAAGTCCTGCCTCTGCCATACAGTGCCATTGTCTGACTGGGAATTCCAAGAATATATTGGGGTTACAAATACCCTCATTTCATGCTACTGCCATATAGTGCCATTGTCTGACTGGGAATTCCAAGAATATATTGGGGTTACAAATACCTTCAAGTCCTGCCACTGACATATAGTGCCATTGTCTGACTGGGAATTCCAAGAATATATTGGGGTTACAAATACCCTCATTTCTTGCTACTGCCATATAGTGCCATTGTCTGACTGGGAATTCCAAGAATATATTGAGGTTACAAATACCTTCAAGTCCTGCCACTGACATATAGTGCCATTGTCTGACTGGGAATTCCAAGAATGTATTGGGGTTACAAATACCTTCAAGTCCTGCCACTGCCATATAGTGCCATTGTCTGACTGGGAATTCCAAGAATATATTGGGGTTACAAATACCTTCAAATTCTGCCACTGACATATAGTGCCAGTTTCTGACTGGGAATTCAAAGAATATATTGGGGTTACAAATACCTTCAAGTCCTGCCACTGCCATATAGTGCCATTGTCTGACTGGGAATTCCAAGAATATATTGGGGTTACAAATACCTTCAAGTCCTGCCTCTGCCATATAGTGCCATTGTCTGACTGGGAATTCCAATAATATATTGGGGTTACAAATACCCTCATTTCTTGCTACTGCCATATAGTGCCATTGTCTGACTGGGAATTCCAAGAATATATTGGGGTTACAAATACCTTCAAGTCCTGCCACTGACATATAGTGCCATTGTCTGACTGGGAATTCCAAGAATATATTGGGGTTACAAATACCTTCAAGTTCTGCTACTGACATATAGTGCCAGTTTCTGACTGGGAATTCAAAGAATATATTGGGGTTACAAATACCCTCATTTCTTGCTACTGCCATAGAGTGCCATTGTCTGACTGGGAATTCCAATAATATATTGGGGTTACAAATACCCTCATTTCTTGCTACTGCCATATAGTGCCATTGTCTGACTGGGAATTCCAAGAATATATTGGGGTTACAAATACCCTCATTTCTTGCTACTGCCATATAGTGCCATTGTCTGACTGGGAATTCCAATAATATATTGGGGTTACAAATACCTTCAAGTCCTGCCACTGCCATATAGTGCCATTGTCTGACTAAGAATTCCAAAAATATATTGGGGTTACAAATACCTTCAAGTCCTGCCTCTGCCATATAGTGCCATTGTCTGACTGGGAATTCCAATAATATATTGGGGTTACAAATACCTTCAAGTTCTGCCACTGACATATAGTGCCAGTTTCTGACTGGGAATTCAAAGAATATATTGGGGTTACAAATACCCTCATTTCTTGCTACTGCCATATAGTGCCAGTTTCTGACTGGGAATCCCAAGAATATATTGGGGTTACAAATACCTTCAAGTTCTGCTACTGACATATAGTGCCAGTTTCTGACTGGGAATTCAAAGAATATATTGGGGTTACAAATACCCTCATTTCTTGCTACTACCATATAGTGCCATTGTCTGACTGGGAATTCCAATAATATATTGGGGTTACAAATACCCTCATTTCTTGCTACTGCCATATAGTGCCATTTCATGACTGGGAATTCCAATAATATATTGGGGTTGCAAATACCTTCAAGTTCTGCCACTGACATATAGTGCCAGTTTCTGACTGGGAATTCAAAGAATATATTGGGGTTACAAATACCCTCATTTCTTGCTACTGCCATATAGTGCCATTGTCTGACTGGGAATTCCAAGAATATATTGGGGTTACAAATACCTTCAAGTCCTGCCACTGACATATAGTGCCATTGTCTGACTGGGAATTCCAAGAATATATTGGGGTTACAAATACCTTCAAGTCCTGCCACTGACATATAGTGCCATTGTCTGACTGGGAATTCCAAGAATATATTGGGGTTACAAATACCTTCAAGTCCTGCCACTGCCATATAGTGCCATTGTCTGACTGGGAATTCCAATAATATATTGGGGTTACAAATACCTTCAAGTCCTGCCACTGACATATAGTGCCATTGTCTGACTGGGAATTCCAAGAATATATTGGGGTTACAAATACCTTCAAGTCCTGCCACTGCCATATAGTGCCATTGTCTGACTGGGAATTCCAAGAATATATTGGGGTTACAAATACCTTCAAGTTCTGCCACTGACATATAGTGCCAGTTTCTGACTGTGATTTCAAAGAATATATTGGGGTTACAAATACCCTCATTTCTTGCTACTGCCATATAGTGCCATTGTCTGACTGGGAATTCCAATAATATATTGGGGTTACAAATACCTTCAAGTCCTGCCACTGCCATATAGTGCCATTGTCTGACTGGGAATTCCAAGAATATATTGGGGTTACAAATACCTTCAAGTCCTGCCTCTGCCATATAGTGCCATTGTCTGACTGGGAATTCCAATAATATATTGGGGTTACAAATACCTTCAAGTTCTGCCACTGACATATAGTGCCAGTTTCTGACTGGGAATTCAAAGAATATATTCGGGTTACAAATACCCTCATTTCTTGCTACTGCCATATAGTGCCAGTTTCTGACTGGGAATTCCAAGAATATATTGGGGTTACAAATACCTTCAAGTTCTGCCACTGACATATAGTGCCAGTTTCTGACTGTGAATTCAAAGAATATATTGGGGTTACAAATACCCTCATTTCTTGCTACTGCCATATAGTGCCATTGTCTGACTGGGAATTCCAATAATATATTGGGGTTACAAATACCCTCATTTCTTGCTACTGCCATATAGTGCCATTGTCTGACTGGGAATTCCAAGAATATATTGGGGTTACAAATACCTTCAAGTCCTGCCACTGACATATAGTGCCATTGTCTGACTGGGAATTCCAAGAATATATTGGGGTTACAAATACCCTCATTTCTTGCTACTGCCATATAGTGCCATTGTCTGACTGGGAATTCCAAGAATATATTGGGGTTACAAATACCTTCAAGTCCTGCCACTGACATATAGTGCCATTGTCTGACTGGGAATTCCAAGAATATATTGGGGTTACAAATACCTTCAAGTCCTGCCACTGCCATATAGTGCCATTGTCTGGGAATTCCAAGAATATATTGGGGTTACAAATACCCTCATTTCTTGCTACTGCCATATAGTGCCATTGTCTGACTGGGAATTCAAAGAATATATTGGGGTTACAAATACCTTCAAGTCCTGCCACTGACATATAGTGCCAGTTTCTGACTGGGAATTCAAAGAATATATTGGGGTTACAAATAGCCTCATTTCTTGCTACTGCCATATAGTGCCATTGTCTGACTGGGAATTCCAATAATATATTGGGGTTACAAATACCTTCAAGTCCTGCCACTGCCATATACTGCCATTGTCTGACTGGGAATTCCAAGAATATATTGGGGTTACAAATACCCTCATTTCTTGCTACTGCCATATAGTGCCATTGTCTGACTGGGAATTCCAAGAATATATTGGGGTTACAAATACCTTCAAGTCCTGCCACTGACATATAGTGCCATTGTCTGACTGGGAATTCCAAGAATGTATCGGGGTTACAAATACCTTCAAGTCCTGCCACTGCCATATAGTGCCATTGTCTGACTGGGAATTCCAAGAATATATTGGGGTTACAAATACCTTCAAATTCTGCCACTGACATATAGTGCCAGTTTCTGACTGGGAATTCAAAGAATATATTGGGGTTACAAATACCTTCAAGTCCTGCCACTGCCATATAGTGCCATTGTCTGACTGGGAATTCCAAGAATATATTGGGGTTAAAAATACCTTCAAGTCCTGCCTCTGCCATATAGTGCCATTGTCTGACTGGGAATTCCAATAATATATTGGGGTTACAAATACCCTCATTTCTTGCTACTGCCATATAGTGCCATTGTCTGACTGGGAATTCCAAGAATATATTGGGGTTACAAATACCTTCAAGTCCTGCCACTGACATATAGTGCCATTGTCTGACTGGGAATTCCAAGAATATATTGGGGTTACAAATACCTTCAAGTTCTGCTACTGACATATAGTGCCAGTTTCTGACTGGGAATTCAAAGAATATATTGGGGTTACAAATACCCTCATTTCTTGCTACTGCCATAGAGTGCCATTGTCTGACTGGGAATTCCAATAATATATTGGGGTTACAAATACCCTCATTTCTTGCTACTGCCATATAGTGCCATTGTCTGACTGGGAATTCCAAGAATATATTGGGGTTACAAATACCTTCAAGTCCTGCCACTGACATATAGTGCCATTGTCTGACTGGGAATTCCAAGAATATATTGGGGTTACAAATACCCTCATTTCTTGCTACTGCCATATAGTGCCATTGTCTGACTGGGAATTCCAATAATATATTGGGGTTACAAATACCTTCAAGTCCTGCCTCTGCCATATAGTGCCATTGTCTGACTGGGAATTCCAATAATATATTGGGGTTACAAATACCTTCAAGTTCTGCCACTGACATATAGTGCCAGTTTCTGACTGGGAATTCAAAGAATATATTGGGGTTACAAATACCCTCATTTCTTGCTACTGCCATATAGTGCCAGTTTCTGACTGGGAATCCCAAGAATATATTGGGGTTACAAATACCTTCAAGTTCTGCTACTGACATATAGTGCCAGTTTCTGACTGGGAATTCAAAGAATATATTGGGGTTACAAATACCCTCATTTCTTGCTACTACCATATAGTGCCATTGTCTGACTGGGAATTCCAATAATATATTGGGGTTACAAATACCCTCATTTCTTGCTACTGCCATATAGTGCCATTTCATGACTGGGAATTCCAATAATATATTGGGGTTGCAAATACCTTCAAGTTCTGCCACTGACATATAGTGCCAGTTTCTGACTGGGAATTCAAAGAATATATTGGGGTTACAAATACCCTCATTTCTTGCTACTGCCATATAGTGCCATTGTCTGACTGGGAATTCCAAGAATATATTGGGGTTACAAATACCTTCAAGTCCTGCCACTGACATATAGTGCCATTGTCTGACTGGGAATTCCAAGAATATATTGGGGTTACAAATACCTTCAAGTCCTGCCACTGACATATAGTGCCATTGTCTGACTGGGAATTCCAAGAATATATTGGGGTTACAAATACCTTCAAGTCCTGCCACTGCCATATAGTGCCATTGTCTGACTGGGAATTCCAATAATATATTGGGGTTACAAATACCTTCAAGTCCTGCCACTGACATATAGTGCCATTGTCTGACTGGGAATTCCAAGAATATATTGGGGTTACAAATACCTTCAAGTCCTGCCACTGCCATATAGTGCCATTGTCTGACTGGGAATTCCAAGAATATATTGGGGTTACAAATACCTTCAAGTTCTGCCACTGACATATAGTGCCAGTTTCTGACTGTGATTTCAAAGAATATATTGGGGTTACAAATACCCTCATTTCTTGCTACTGCCATATAGTGCCATTGTCTGACTGGGAATTCCAATAATATATTGGGGTTACAAATACCTTCAAGTCCTGCCACTGCCATATAGTGCCATTGTCTGACTGGGAATTCCAAGAATATATTGGGGTTACAAATACCTTCAAGTCCTGCCTCTGCCATATAGTGCCATTGTCTGACTGGGAATTCCAATAATATATTGGGGTTACAAATACCTTCAAGTTCTGCCACTGACATATAGTGCCAGTTTCTGACTGGGAATTCAAAGAATATATTCGGGTTACAAATACCCTCATTTCTTGCTACTGCCATATAGTGCCAGTTTCTGACTGGGAATTCCAAGAATATATTGGGGTTACAAATACCTTCAAGTTCTGCCACTGACATATAGTGCCAGTTTCTGACTGTGAATTCAAAGAATATATTGGGGTTACAAATACCCTCATTTCTTGCTACTGCCATATAGTGCCATTGTCTGACTGGGAATTCCAATAATATATTGGGGTTACAAATACCCTCATTTCTTGCTACTGCCATATAGTGCCATTGTCTGACTGGGAATTCCAAGAATATATTGGGGTTACAAATACCTTCAAGTCCTGCCACTGACATATAGTGCCATTGTCTGACTGGGAATTCCAAGAATATATTGGGGTTACAAATACCCTCATTTCTTGCTACTGCCATATAGTGCCATTGTCTGACTGGGAATTCCAAGAATATATTGGGGTTACAAATACCTTCAAGTCCTGCCACTGACATATAGTGCCATTGTCTGACTGGGAATTCCAAGAATATATTGGGGTTACAAATACCTTCAAGTCCTGCCACTGCCATATAGTGCCATTGTCTGGGAATTCCAAGAATATATTGGGGTTACAAATACCCTCATTTCTTGCTACTGCCATATAGTGCCATTGTCTGACTGGGAATTCAAAGAATATATTGGGGTTACAAATACCTTCAAGTCCTGCCACTGACATATAGTGCCAGTTTCTGACTGGGAATTCAAAGAATATATTGGGGTTACAAATAGCCTCATTTCTTGCTACTGCCATATAGTGCCATTGTCTGACTGGGAATTCCAATAATATATTGGGGTTACAAATACCTTCAAGTCCTGCCACTGCCATATACTGCCATTGTCTGACTGGGAATTCCAAGAATATATTGGGGTTACAAATACCCTCATTTCTTGCTACTGCCATATAGTGCCATTGTCTGACTGGGAATTCCAAGAATATATTGGGGTTACAAATACCTTCAAGTCCTGCCACTGACATATAGTGCCATTGTCTGACTGGGAATTCCAAGAATGTATCGGGGTTACAAATACCTTCAAGTCCTGCCACTGCCATATAGTGCCATTGTCTGACTGGGAATTCCAAGAATATATTGGGGTTACAAATACCTTCAAATTCTGCCACTGACATATAGTGCCAGTTTCTGACTGGGAATTCAAAGAATATATTGGGGTTACAAATACCTTCAAGTCCTGCCACTGCCATATAGTGCCATTGTCTGACTGGGAATTCCAAGAATATATTGGGGTTAAAAATACCTTCAAGTCCTGCCTCTGCCATATAGTGCCATTGTCTGACTGGGAATTCCAATAATATATTGGGGTTACAAATACCCTCATTTCTTGCTACTGCCATATAGTGCCATTGTCTGACTGGGAATTCCAAGAATATATTGGGGTTACAAATACCTTCAAGTCCTGCCACTGACATATAGTGCCATTGTCTGACTGGGAATTCCAAGAATATATTGGGGTTACAAATACCTTCAAGTTCTGCTACTGACATATTGTGCCAGTTTCTGACTGGGAATTCAAAGAATATATTGGGGTTACAAATACCCTCATTTCTTGCTACTGCCATAGAGTGCCATTGTCTGACTGGGAATTCCAATAATATATTGGGGTTACAAATACCTTCAAATTCTGCCACTGACATATAGTGCCAGTTTCTGACTGGGAATTCAAAGAATATATTGGGGTTACAAATACCTTCAAGTCCTGCCACTGCCATATAGTGCCATTGTCTGACTGGGAATTCCAAGAATATATTGGGGTTACAAATACCTTCAAGTCCTGCCTCTGCCATATAGTGCCATTGTCTGACTGGGAATTCCAATAATATATTGGGGTTACAAATACCCTCATTTCTTGCTACTGCCATATAGTGCCATTGTCTGACTGGGAATTCCAAGAATATATTGGGGTTACAAATACCTTCAAGTCCTGCCACTGACATATAGTGCCATTGTCTGACTGGGAATTCCAAGAATATATTGGGGTTACAAATACCTTCAAGTTCTGCTACTGACATATAGTGCCAGTTTCTGACTGGGAATTCAAAGAATATATTGGGGTTACAAATACCCTCATTTCTTGCTACTGCCATAGAGTGCCATTGTCTGACTGGGAATTCCAATAATATATTGGGGTTACAAATACCCTCATTTCTTGCTACTGCCATATAGTGCCATTGTCTGACTGGGAATTCCAAGAATATATTGGGGTTACAAATACCTTCAAGTCCTGCCACTGACATATAGTGCCATTGTCTGACTGGGAATTCCAAGAATATATTGGGGTTACAAATACCCTCATTTCTTGCTACTGCCATATAGTGCCATTGTCTGACTGGGAATTCCAATAATATATTGGGGTTACAAATACCTTCAAGTCCTGCCACTGCCATATAGTGCCATTGTCTGACTAAGAATTCCAAGAATATATTGGGGTTACAAATATCTTCAAGTCCTGCCTCTGCCATATAGTGCCATTGTCTGACTGGGAATTCCAATAATATATTGGGGTTACAAATACCTTCAAGTTCTGCCACTGACATATAGTTCCAGTTTCTGACTGGGAATTCAAAGAATATATTGGGGTTACAAATACCCTCATTTCTTGCTACTGCCATATAGTGCCATTTCATGACTGGGAATTCCAATAATATATTGGGGTTACAAATACCTTCAAGTTCTGCCACTGACATATAGTGCCAGTTTCTGACTGGGAATTCAAAGAATATATTGGGGTTACAAATACCCTCATTTCTTGCTACTGCCATATAGTGCCATTGTCTGACTGGGAATTCCAAGAATATATTGGGGTTACAAATACCTTCAAGTCCTGCCACTGACATATAGTGCCATTGTCTGACTGGGAATTCCAAGAATATATTGGGGTTACAAATACCTTCAAGTCCTGCCACTGACATATAGTGCCATTGTCTGACTGGGAATTCCAAGAATATATTGGGGTTACAAATACCTTCAAGTCCTGCCACTGCCATATAGTGCCATTGTCTGACTGGGAATTCCAATAATATATTGGGGTTACAAATACCTTCAAGTCCTGCCACTGACATATAGTGCCATTGTCTGACTGGGAATTCCAAGAATATATTGGGGTTACAAATACCTTCAAGTCCTGCCACTGCCATATAGTGCCATTGTCTGACTGGGAATTCCAAGAATATATTGGGGTTACAAATACCTTCAAGTTCTGCCACTGACATATAGTGCCAGTTTCTGACTGTGAATTCAAAGAATATATTGGGGTTACAAATACCCTCATTTCTTGCTACTTCCATATAGTGCCATTGTCTGACTGGGAATTCCAATAATATATTGGGGTTACAAATACCTTCAAGTCCTGCCACTGCCATATACTGCCATTGTCTGACTGGGAATTCCAAGAATATATTGGGGTTACAAATACCTTCAAGTCCTGCCTCTGCCATATAGTGCCATTGTCTGACTGGGAATTCCAATAATATATTGGGGTTACAAATACCTTCAAGTTCTGCCACTGACACATAGTGCCAGTTTCTGACTGGGAATTCAAAGAATATATTCGGGTTACAAATACCCTCATTTCTTGCTACTGCCATATAGTGCCAGTTTCTGACTGGGAATTCCAAGAATATATTGGGGTTACAAATACCTTCAAGTTCTGCCACTGACATATAGTGCCAGTTTCTGACTGTGAATTCAAAGAATATATTGGGGTTACAAATACCCTCATTTCTTGCTACTGCCATATAGTGCCATTGTCTGACTGGGAATTCCAATAATATATTGGGGTTACAAATACCCTCATTTCTTGCTACTGCCATATAGTGCCATTGTCTGACTGGGAATTCCAAGAATATATTGGGGTTACAAATACCTTCAAGTCCTGCCACTGACATATAGTGCCATTGTCTGACTGGGAATTCCAAGAATATATTGGGGTTACAAATACCCTCATTTCTTGCTACTGCCATATAGTGCCATTGTCTGACTGGGAATTCCAAGAATATATTGGGGTTACAAATACCTTCAAGTCCTGCCACTGACATATAGTGCCATTGTCTGACTGGGAATTCCAAGAATATATTGGGGTTACAAATACCTTCAAGTCCTGCCACTGCCATATAGTGCCATTGTCTGGGAATTCCAAGAATATATTGGGGTTACAAATACCTTCAAGTCCTGCCGCTGCCATATAGTGCCATTGTCTGAATGGGAATTCCAAGAATATATTGAGGTTACAAATACCCTCTTTTCTTGCTACTGCCATATAGTGCCATTGTCTGACTGGGAATTCCAATAATATATTGGGGTTACAAATACCTTCAAGTCCTGCCACTGACATATAGTGCCATTGTCTGAATGGGAATTCCAATAATATATTGGGGTTACAAATACCTTCAAGTCCTGCCACTGCCATATAGTGCCATTGTCTGACTGGGAATTCCAAGAATATATTGGGGTTACAAATACCTTCAAGTCCTGCCTCTGCCATATAGTGCCATTGTCTGACTGGGAATTCCAAGAATATATTGGGGTTACAAATACCCTCATTTCATGCTACTGCCATATAGTGCCATTGTCTGACTGGGAATTCCAAGAATATATTGGGGTTACAAATACCTTCAAGTCCTGCCACTGATATATAGTGCCAGTTTCTGACTGGGAATTCAAAGAATATATTGGGGTTACAAATACCCTCATTTCTTGCTACTGCCATATAGTGCCAGTTTCTGACTGGGAATTCAAAGAATATATTGGGGTTACAAATACCCTCATTTCTTGCTACTGCCATATAGTGCCATTGTCTGACTGGGAATTCCAAGAATATATTGGGGTTACAAATACCTTTAAGTCCTGCCACTGCCATATAGTGCCATTGTCTGACTCGGAATTCCAAGAATATATTGGGGTTACAAATACCCTCATTTCTTGCTACTGCCATATAGTGCCATTGTCTGACTGGGAATTTCAAGAATATATTGGTGTTACAAATACCTTCAAGTCCTGCCACTGCCATATAGTGCCATTGTCTGACTGGGAATTCCAAGAATATATTGGGGTTACAAATACCCTCATTTCTTGCTACTGCCATAGAATGCCATTGTCTGACTGGGAATTCCAATAATATATTGGGGTTACAAATACCCTCATTTCTTGCTACTGCCATATAGTGCCATTGTCTGACTGGGAATTCCAAGAATATATTGGGGTTACAAATACCTTCAAGTCCTGCCACTGACATATAGTGCCATTGTCTGACTGGGAATTCCAAGAATATATTGGGGTTACAAATACCCTCATTTCTTGCTACTGCAATATAGTGCCATTGTCTGACTGGGAATTCCAATAATATATTGGGGTTACAAATACCTTCAAGTCCTGCCACTGCCATATAGTGCCATTGTCTGACTAAGAATTCCAAGAATATATTGGGGTTACAAATATCTTCAAGTCCTGCCTCTGCCATATAGTGTCATTGTCTGACTGGGAATTCCAATAATATATTGGGGTTACAAATACCTTCAAGTTCTGCCACTGACATATAGTGCCAGTTTCTGACTGGGAATTCAAAGAATATATTGGGGTTACAAATACCCTCATTTCTTGCTACTGCCATATAGTGCCATTTCATGACTGGGAATTCCAATAATATATTGGGGTTACAAATACCTTCAAGTTCTGCCACTGACATATAGTGCCAGTTTCTGACTGGGAATTCAAAGAATATATTGGGGTTACAAATACCCTCATTTCTTGCTACTGCCATATAGTGCCATTGTCTGACTGGGAATTCCAAGAATATATTGGGGTTACAAATACCTTCAAGTCCTGCCACTGACATATAGTGCCATTGTCTGACTGGGAATTCCAAGAATATATTGGGGTTACAAATACCTTCAAGTCCTGCCACTGACATATAGTGCCATTGTCTGACTGGGAATTCCAAGAATATATTGGGGTTACAAATACCTTCAAGTCCTGCCACTGCCATATAGTGCCATTGTCTGACTGGGAATTCCAATAATATATTGGGGTTACAAATACCTTCAAGTCCTGCCACTGACATATAGTGCCATTGTCTGACTGGGAATTCCAAGAATATATTGGGGTTACAAATACCTTCAAGTCCTGCCACTGCCATATAGTGCCATTGTCTGACTGGGAATTCCAAGAATATATTGGGGTTACAAATACCTTCAAGTTCTGCCACTGACATATAGTGCCAGTTTCTGACTGTGAATTCAAAGAATATATTGGGGTTACAAATACCCTCATTTCTTGCTACTTCCATATAGTGCCATTGTCTGACTGGGAATTCCAATAATATATTGGGGTTACAAATACCTTCAAGTCCTGCCACTGCCATATACTGCCATTGTCTGACTGGGAATTCCAAGAATATATTGGGGTTACAAATACCTTCAAGTCCTGCCTCTGCCATATAGTGCCATTGTCTGACTGGGAATTCCAATAATATATTGGGGTTACAAATACCTTCAAGTTCTGCCACTGACATATAGTGCCAGTTTCTGACTGGGAATTCAAAGAATATATTCGGGTTACAAATACCCTCATTTCTTGCTACTGCCATATAGTGCCAGTTTCTGACTGGGAATTCCAAGAATATATTGGGGTTACAAATACCTTCAAGTTCTGCCACTGACATATAGTGCCAGTTTCTGACTGTGAATTCAAAGAATATATTGGGGTTACAAATACCCTCATTTCTTGCTACTGCCATATAGTGCCTTTGTCTGACTGGGAATTCCAATAATATATTGGGGTTACAAATACCCTCATTTCTTGCTACTGCCATATAGTGCCATTGTCTGACTGGGAATTCCAAGAATATATTGGGGTTACAAATACCTTCAAGTCCTGCCACTGACATATAGTGCCATTGTCTGACTGGGAATTCCAAGAATATATTGGGGTTACAAATACCCTCATTTCTTGCTACTGCCATATAGTGCCATTGTCTGACTGGGAATTCCAAGAATATATTGGGGTTACAAATACCTTCAAGTCCTGCCACTGACATATAGTGCCATTGTCTGACTGGGAATTCCAAGAATATATTGGGGTTACAAATACCTTCAAGTCCTGCCACTGCCATATAGTGCCATTGTCTGGGAATTCCAAGAATATATTGGGGTTACAAATACCTTCAAGTCCTGCCGCTGCCATATAGTGCCATTGTCTGAATGGGAATTCCAAGAATATATTGAGGTTACAAATACCCTCTTTTCTTGCTACTGCCATATAGTGCCATTGTCTGACTGGGAATTCCAATAATATATTGGGGTTACAAATACCTTCAAGTCCTGCCACTGACATATAGTGCCATTGTCTGAATGGGAATTCCAATAATATATTGGGGTTACAAATACCTTCAAGTCCTGCCACTGCCATATAGTGCCATTGTCTGACTGGGAATTCCAAGAATATATTGGGGTTACAAATACCTTCAAGTCCTGCCTCTGCCATATAGTGCCATTGTCTGACTGGGAATTCCAAGAATATATTGGGGTTACAAATACCCTCATTTCATGCTACTGCCATATAGTGCCATTGTCTGACTGGGAATTCCAAGAATATATTGGGGTTACAAATACCTTCAAGTCCTGCCACTGATATATAGTGCCAGTTTCTGACTGGGAATTCAAAGAATATATTGGGGTTACAAATACCCTCATTTCTTGCTACTGCCATATAGTGCCAGTTTCTGACTGGGAATTCAAAGAATATATTGGGGTTACAAATACCCTCATTTCTTGCTACTGCCATATAGTGCCATTGTCTGACTGGTAATTCCAAGAATATATTGGGGTTACAAATACCTTCAAGTCCTGCCACTGACATATAGTGCCATTGTCTGACTGGGAATTCCAAGAATATATTGGGGTTACAAATACCTTCAAGTCCTGCCACTGCCATATAGTGCCATTGTCTGACTGGGAATTCCAAGAATATATTGTTGTTACAAATACCCTCATTTCTTGCTACTGCCATATAGTGCCATTGTCTGACTGGGAATTCCAAGAATATATTGGGGTTACAAATACCTTCAAGTTCTGCCACTGACATATAGTGCCAGTTTCTGACTGGGAATTCAAAGAATATATTGGGGTTACAAATACCCTCATTTCTTGCTACTTCCATATAGTGCCATTGTCTGACTGGGAATTCCAAGAATATATTGGGGTTACAAATACCTTCAAGTCCTGCCACTGACATATAGTGCCAGTTTCTGACTAGGAATTCAAAGAATATATTGGGGTTAAAAATACCCTCATTTCTTGCTACTGCCATATAGTGCCATTGTCTGACTGGGAATTCAAAGAATATATTGGGGTTACAAATACCCTCATTTCTTGCTACTGCCATATAGTGCTAGTTTCTGACTGGGAATTCAAAATGCGCAAGGCTCCCGGAAAGGGACATGGACGAGGCCGTTGGCGAGGTCGGGGGAATGGTTCTGGGGAGCAAGGTAGCAGTGAAGCCACAGGGTGTCCCGTGCCTACTCCTGTGGGGCAGCAAGCATTGCGCCACTCCACAGTGCCAGGGTTGCTTGCCACATTAACTAAACTGCAGGGTACAAACCTTAGTAGGCCCGAGAACCAGGAACAGGTCTTGCAATGACTGTCGGATAACGCTTACAGCACATTGTCCAGCAGCCAGTCAGGCTCTGCCTCCTCTCCTCCTATTACCCAACAGTCTTGTCCTCCTTCCTCCCAAAATTCCCAAGCTTCAAAGAACAATAAGCCCAACTGTCCTGCTCCCCAGAGCTGTTCTCTGCTCCTTTCATTGTCCCTCAACCTGCCCCTCCATGTCGCGATTCCACGGACCTAACAGAGGAACATCTGTGTCCAGATGCTCAAACACTAGAGTCTCCTCCATCTCCGTTCGATTTGGTGGTGGATGACCAGCAACCCACCCTCATCGACGACGATGTGACGCATTTGCCGTCAGGGCTTCCAGTTGACCTGCACATTGTGCGGGAGGAGGAGATGAGACAGGAGTTGGAAGAGGAAGTGGTGGATGATGAGGACACTGACCCGACCTGGACAGGGGGGATGTCAAGCAGGGAAAGTAGTGTGGATGTTGAGGCAGGTGCAGCACCAAAAAGTGTAGCTAGAGGCAGAGGCAGAGGTCAGCAGCTTAGGCGAAGCCAGGCCACACCTGGAATCTCCCAAGATGTTCCAGTTCGTACCCAGCCCCGAAAAACTCCCACCTCGAGGGCACGTTTCTCGAAGGTGTGGAGTTTTTTCAAGGAATGCGCCGAGGACAGATATTGAGTATATGTAGAAAAAATTAGGAAGGGCACTCACCCACATCCAAGCTCGTCTTCATAAAATACTTCTTTTATTAAGGTAACAGATTTCTTTAAAATCAAGTAGTGCAGGGAGGGAATAGAGCATATCAGGCAAGTTGCCTACTTGCCTGATATGCTCTATTCCCTCCCTGCACTACTTGATTTTAAAGAAATCTGTTACCTTAATAAAAGAAGTATTTTATGAAGACGAGCTTGGATGTGGGTGAGTGCCCTTCCTAATTTTTTCTACATATGCTCTATTTGTTCATACTGCCTTTTTTTGGTCGTTGAGCACCCCCACAGCTCTTCACATTTAAGGTTATAATCCTCATACTTGCCTTCAATTTATTGGGACTTTCATTTATATTTCTAGCAGTGCCATCCTATATTTCTTTTTCCTTGTTTTTTTCAGAGGACAGATATAGTGTTGTCTGCACAATTTGCCTCTCGAAATTGATTAGGGGCTCTGAGAAGAGCAACCTGTCCACCACTTCAATGCGCCGTCATTTGGAATCCAAGCACTGGAATCAGTGGCAGGCAGCAACGGCAGGACAAAGGCCGCCTGCCGATAACGCCACTGCCTCTGCCTCTGCCACTGCCACTGCTGACTGTGCTGGCGATGCACTCCAGAGGATGAGCCAGGACACCACTTCATCTGCCTCCGCCACTTTGTTGACTTCTTCCTCATCCTCCCCTGTTCCTGTCTTATCTCCTTCTCCTGCACCATCAAAGGCACCATCAGGCGCTTCTTTACAACAACCCACCATCTCTCAGACATTGGAGCGGCGGCAGAAATACACTGCTAACCACCCACACGCGCAAGCCTTGAACGCCAACATCGCTAAACTGCTGGCCCAGGAGATGTTGGCGTTCCGTCTTGTTGAAACTCCCGCCTTCCTGGACCTGATGGCAACTGCGGCACCTCGCTATGCCGTCCCTAGCCGTCACTACTTCTCCCGGTGTGCCGTCCCCGCCTTGCACCAGCACGTGTCACTCAACATCAGACGGGCCCTTAGTTCCGCGCTTTGCACAAAGGTCCACTTGACCACCGACGCGTGGACAAGTGCATGCGGACAGGGACACTACATTTCACTGACGGCACACTGGGTGAATATAGTTGAGGCTGGGACTGCTTCCCAAACTGGCCCGGTGTACCTCGTCTCCCCGCCTCACATTCCTGGCAGGGACACGAGAAGAACACCCCCCTCCTCCTCCACCGCCTCCTCCTCCGCCACCGGCTCCTCCTCCGCCACCGCCTCCTTCTCCGCCACCGCCTCCTCCTCTGCTGTTAGGTTGACCCCAGCTACGAGTTGGAAACGTTGCAGCACTGGCGTTGGTAGACGGCAGCAGGCCGTGCTGAAGCTGATCAGCTTGGGGGACAGACAGCACACTGCCTCCGAGGTGAGGGATGCCCTCCTCGATGAGACGGCAATATGGTTTGAGCCGCTGCACCTGGGCCCAGGCATGGTCGTTTGTGATAACGGCCGGAACCTGGTAGCAGCTCTGGAGCTTGCCGGACTCCAACATGTTCCATGCCTGGCCCACATCTTCAACCTAGTGGTGCAACGTTTCCTAAAGAGCTACCCCAATGTTCCAGAGCTACTGGTGAAAGTGCGGCGCATGTGCGCCCACTTTCGCAAGTCGACAATAGCCGCTGCTAGCTTAAAATCTCTCCAGCAACGCCTGCATGTGCCACAACACCGGCTTTTGTGCGACGTCCCCACACGCTGGAACTCAACGTTTCAGATGTTGAATAGAGTGGTTGAGCAGCAGAGACCTTTGATGGAATACCAGCTACAAAACCCTAGGGTGCCACAAAGTCAGCTGCCTCAGTTTCTCATCCATGAGTGGCCATGGATGAGAGACCTTTGTGACATCCTACGGGTGTTTGAGGAGTCCACAAGGAGGGTGAGCTCTGAGGATGCGATGGTGAGCCTTACAATCCCGCTCTTGTGTGTTCTGAGAGAATCCCTGATTGACATCAGGGATAACTCAGATCACACAGAGGAGTCAGGGATAGCATCCGATCCATCACAGCTGGAGAGTAGGTCCACACATCTGTCCGCTTCATCGCGTTTAATGGAGGAGGAGGAGGAGGAGGAAGAAGAGTTGTCCGATGATGTGATGGTGATACAGGAGGCTTCCGGGCAACTTCGAATCGTCCCATTGTTGCAGCGCGGATGGGTAGACATGGACGATGAGGAGGAAATGGAGATTGAACTTTCCGGGGGGCCAGAGGAGTCATGCCAACTAACACTGTGGCAGACATGGCTGAGTTCATGTTGGGGTGCTTTACAACCGACAAGCGTATTGTCAAAATCATGGAGGACAACCAGTACTGGATCTTTGCTATCCTTGACCCCCGGTATAAAAACAACATCTCCTCTTTTATTCCGGTAGAGGGGAGGGTCAATCGCATCAATGCTTGCCACAAGCAATTGGTGCAGAATAAGATGGAGATGTTTCCAGCATGTGACGTTGGCGGCAGGGAGGGCAGTTCCTCCAGTAGGCGACCAAGTTCTCACCGGTCCACACAAACAAGGGGCACACTGTCTAAGGTCTGGGACACCTTGATGGCACCCCCTCGCGAAAGTGCCGCCACGGAGGGTCCTAGTGTCACCAGGCGTGAGAAGTATAGGCGCATGTTGCGGGAATACCTTTCCGACCACAGCCGTGTCCTCTCCGACCCCTCTGCGCCCTACACGTATTGGGTGTCGAAGTTGGACCTGTGGCTTGAACTTGCCCTATATGCCTTGGAGGTGCTGTCCTGTCCTGCCGCCAGCGTCCTATCTGAGAGGGTGTTCAGTGCAGCCGGTGGCATCATCACTGAAAAGCGCACCCGTCTGTCAGCTGAGAGTGCCGACCGGCTCACTTTGATAAAAATGAACCACCACTGGATAGAGCCTTCATTTTCGTGCCCACCTGTGTAAAGCACCCCAACATGAAACTCCATGTCTGTGCTCAACCTCTCCAATTCCTCCGCATCTTCATACTCATCCACCATAAGCGTTGCACAATTCTGCTAATACTAGGCTCCCTCCACCCTGATTTCCCACAACTCTGCTGGTTAGAGGCTCCCTCCACCCTGATTTCCCCCAACTCTGCTGGTTAGAGGCTCCCTCCACCCTGATTTCCCCCAACTCTGCTGGTTAGAGGCTCCCTCCACCCTGATTTCCCACAACTCTGCTGGTTAGAGGCTCCCTCCACCCTGATTTCCCACAACTCTGCTGGTTAGAGGCTCCCTCCACCCTGATTTCCCACAACTCTGCTGGTTAGAGGCTCCCTCCACCATGAATTGGTCCAAACTGGGGTTTTTAGAGGCTCCCTCCACCATGAATTTCCCAAAACTTGGCTGTTTAGAGGCTCCCTCCACCATGAATTGGTCCAAACTGGGCTGGTTAGAGGCTCCCTCCACCATGAATTGGTCCAAACTGGGGTTTTTAGAGGCTCCCTCCACCATGAATTTCCCAAAACTTGGCTGTTTAGAGGCTCCCTCCACCATGAATTGGTCCAAACTGGGCTGGTTAGAGGCTCCCTCCACCATGAATTGGTCCAAACTGGGGTTTTTAGAGGCTCCCTCCACCATGAATTTCCCAAAACTTGGCTGTTTAGAGGCTCCCTCCACCATGAATTGGTCCAAACTGGGCTGTTTAGAGGCTCCCTCCACCATGAATTGGTCCAAACAGGGGTTTTTAGAGGCTCCCTCCACCATGAATTTCCCAAAACTTGGCTGTTTAGAGGCTCCCTCCACCATGAATTTCCCAAAACTTGGCTGTTTAGAGGCTCCCTCCACCATGAATTGGTCCAAACTGGGCTGGTTAGAGGCTCCCTCCACCATGAATTGGTCCAAACTGGGCTGGTTAGAGGCTCCCTCCACCATGAATTGGTCCAAACTGGGGTTTTTAGAGGCTCCCTCCACCACGAATTTCCCAAAACTTGGCTGTTTAGAGGCTCCCTCCACCATGAATTGGTCCAAACTGGGCTGGTTAGAGGCTCCCTCCACCATGAACTTCCCATAGCTTGGCTGTTTAGAGGTTCCCTCCACCATGAATTGGTCCAAACTGGGGATTTTAGAGGCTCCCTCCACCATGAACTTCCCATAGCTTGGCTGTTTAGAGGCTCCCTCCACCATGAATTGGTCCAAACTGGGCTGGTTAGAGGCTCCCTCCACCATGAACTTCCCATAGCTTGGCTGTTTAGAGGCTCCCTCCACCATGAATTGGTGCAAACTGGGCTGGTTAGAGGCTCCCTCCACCATGAATTGGTCCAAACTGGGGTTTTTAGAGGCTCCCTCCACCATGAATTTCCCAAAACTTGGCTGTTTAGAGGCTCCCTCCACCATGAATTGGTCCAAACTGGGCTGGTTAGAGGCTCCCTCCACCATGAACTTCCCATAGCTTGGCTGTTTAGAGGCTCCCTCCATCATGAATTGGTCCAAACTGGGGTTTTTAGAGGCTCCCTCCACCATGAATTGGTCCAAACTGGGCTGGTTAGAGGCTCCCTCCACCATGAACTTCCCATAGCTTGGCTGTTTAGAGGCTCCCTCCACCATGAATTGGTCCAAACTGGGGGTTTTAGAGGCTCCCTCCACCATGAATTTCCCAAAACTTGGCTGTTTAGAGGCTCCCTCCACCATGAATTGGTCCAAACTGGGCTGGTTAGAGGCTCCCTCCACCATGAATTGGTCCAAACTGGGCTGGTTAGAGGCTCCCTCCACTATGAATTTCCCAAGACTTGGCTGTTTAGAGGCTCCCTCCACCATGAACTTCCCATAACTTGGCTGCTTAGAGGCTCCCTCCACCATGAATTGGTCCAAACTGGGCTGTTTAGAGGCTCCCTCCACCATGAATTTCCCAAGACTTGGCTGTTTAGAGGCTCCCTCCACCATGAACTTCCCATAGCTTGGCTGTTTAGAGGCTCCCTCCACCATGAATTGGTCCAAACTGGGCTGTTTAGAGGCTCCCTCCACCATGAATTTGCCCAAACTCTGCTGGTTAGAGGCTCAATCCACCCTGATTTTCAAAACAAATGTTGGTGCCAACCTCAACTTACTACAAGGGCCAAATTCACTGCTGGTGACAAGCTGTCCTCACTCCAAGTGCCAAATACACATGTTTCAAGGTGTTTTCCTACTGTCTGAGAGGTGGTATTGAGTGTGTAAAGTGTGTAGTTGTTAGGCTGTGATGTTGGGGTAATAGAGGGTCTTTGGTGTGTTAGATGCCCCCAGACATGCTTCCCCTGCTGTCCCAGTGTCATTCCAGAGGTGTTGGCATCATTTCCTGGGGTGTCATAGTGGACTTGGTGACCCTCCAGACACAGATTTGGGTTTCCCCCTTAACGAGTATATGTTCCCCATAGACTATAATGGGGTTCGAAACCCGTTCGAACACACGAACAGTGAGCGGCTGTTCGAATCGAATTTCGAACCTCGAACATTTTAGTGTTCGCTCATTTCTACTCATTACCCATTTAATCGAAGCAGCAAAATCACTGTTGCCTTTATTCTGGCTCTAATCTACTCCCCCAACGATACGACTCTGGAGAGAAAAAAAATCATCAAATCGCCAGGTATGAGGAATTAATGTACTGCAAATCGCGCACACGAGATACGTACTTGAAAATATGGTCTCCCTGGTGGAAGGTTTATGAGGATCTAGCCACTAGCCAATAAAAACCGGCTATTCTATTGTCTTATTTCCTACCCCAATTTCTGGACTGATAACACAATTCCCCCCCTCCCTCTTATCCTCCAACCTGAACCCTTCTTCCCCATTTTTTTAGGTACCCTCCCCCCCTAATGCTTAATCAATACACATTTGTCTAGTCATATTACCTACCCCTCGTCCCAGTATGGAAAGTTAATATGTTAGGTTCTTTAGTGGGATATGTGTATACTCTTCTATATTTGTAGAACGAGGTTACGACCCATAATCTGTATTTTGGTTGTTTCTTACCGATAATATTCTTACGTTGTTTTCATTTCATTGTTTGATTACTTGCTATGTTTCACTCTATTTGCTATTAGCTGCTTGTTTTTATTTTTTCTTGACTAGTATCTGTTTTCTGTACCTCTTCTGTGAACTCATTGTTAAAATTTGTAAAATTATTAATAAAATCAGAATTTAAAACAAAAACACTGAGATCATAATGTACTTGCCTAAAATGAAAATTTGCAATCCCTCGTACAGACTGTTGAAGGTGATACATTCGCTTCCAATACACATGTTGGTTAGATGAAGTAATTATGGTGTGGACACCTTATGGAACAGAACAGTGAAAATAATGTTATAGGTGACATAATAAATACAAACAGTGCCCAACTGACTATATTGGAGTTTGACAGAGTTCTGCTATTCTGTCCAAGTTTTATTTCTATTTGTGGTTGAGGTATAAAGGTGTTGTCCAGATTCATTTTTTTAATTAAATCGGAAATGTTTTCCTCTGAAAATATAACTTCTACTTAAGTGGTGGTTCCTCTAAACCAGGGGTCTCAAACTCGCGCCCGGCAAACAGTTTTGTGCAGCCCGCAGAAGCATCCTACGACGCATAATACAGTTTAGGACAGGTCATACGTCAGCGGTTCTCAACCTGTGGGTCACGACCCCGGCGGGGGTCGAACGACCAAAGCACAGGGGTCGCCTAAAGCCATCGGAAAATACATATTTCCGATGGCTTTAGCCGCTGAGAAGCCGCGCTGCCTTTGCAGCAGGGAAGATCCTAGTGGAGTGAAGGACCTGTGATGACGTCGGGACCATGTGATCGGACTCTGGTGTGGGCGGAGCTACTCAGTACAGTGCTGAGTTACACAGGAAGAGAAGGCTACAGTGAGTGGAGACTGGAAGGTAAGATGGAGGGAGGAGACAGCAAGTGTAAGCAAGGGGTGGGACGTGGATGCAAGCAGTGTTTGAGTATGATAGGAGGGGATGCAGGCTGTGTGTGAGCATGATAGGAGGTTCAGGCTGTGTGTCAGCAAGATGGGGGACATGAATCTGGGGGCAGAGATGGGGGGACATGAATCTTAGGGCAGAGATGGAGGACATGATTCTGGGGGCAGAGATGGGGGGACATGAATCTGAGGGCAGAGATGGGGGACATGATTCTGGGGGCAGAGATGGGGGGGGACATGAATCTGAGGGCAAAGATGGGGGACATGATTCTGGGGGCAGAGATGGGGGGGACATGAATCTGGGGCAGAGATGGGGGGACATGAATCTGGGGGCAGAGATGGAGGGGGGACATGAATCTGGGGCAGAGATGGGGGGACATGAATCTGGGGCAGAGATGGGGGGACATGAATCTGGTGGCAGAGATGTGGGGACATGAATCTGGGGGAAGAGATGGGGGACATGAATCTGGGGGCAGAGATGGAGGGACATGAATCTGGGGGCAGAGATGGGGGGACATGAATCTGGGGGCAGAGATGGGGGGACATGAATCTGGGGGCAGAGATGGAGGGACATGAATCTGGGGGCAGAGATGGAGGGACATGAATCTGGGGGCAGAGATGGAGGGACATGAATCTGGGGGCAGAGATGGGGGGACATGAATCTGGGGGCAGATGAAGGGTGTATATGTAACTGGGGGGAAGATGGAGGGGGGACATATAGTTTACGGGTGACTGTAGGAGGATTATACAGTGTGGGGGCACATGAAAAATGAATGGGCGGAGTCAACATAAAAGTGGGTGGAGCTAAATTTGCCACGGTGCGGCCCGCCGACTGGCTGGGATCTTGCTCTGCGGCCCACATGCTGAGTTGAGTTTGAGACCCCTGCTCTAAACAGTCTTTCACTTGTACTGGTGTCACCACAGTAGTGATTGTATTTACGGCACAAGAACTATAAGGCCAGTGATTGGCTGCAGAAGTCACATGTGTGGTATGTTATCACTGCATGGTCACTAGGGTTGAGCGTTCAGGATCAGAAAAGATCGGATCCCGATCGGTGATCGAGTAAATTTCACGATCGCGATTGGGTTTTGATCCTGCCTAAAAAAAAAGATTGGGAACGGAATTCTGATCCCGATCACTGAACTTACCTGCACAGATCCGCTGTCGCTCCCCGTTCTTCTCGGTCCGATCCTCTCTCATTCACATGCTTTCAGAGCGGCGTGCGCTAGTGTTACAGACCTAGGAAGAAGGCGGGGCTTGTGGCTTAGGAGAGTGTGGGTGGGTACTGAGAGGGGAGAAGTGAGTGATGCACTCACGTCTCCCCGCCCTGTAGCCGCCCACACTCTCTTAAGCCACAACAAGCCCGCCTACTCCCAGCTTCAGTAACACTAGCCTGGGAGGCGGGGGCACACACAGCGCTCTGAAAGCATGTGAATAGGAGAGGATCGGATCGAGAAGAACGGGGAGCGACAGCGGATCTGTGCAGGTAAGCGGACAACAGGGAGGGGGGGACTAAGTAGCCTGCGGATTTTTTAATCACTACGCAGCGTGGAGTACATGCTGTGTAGTGAATAGGATCGTTTTTTAAATCTGATCTTTGATCATTAAAAATCACATTGACTTGCATTAGGATCGGAATTGGGATCAGGTTCAGATGGAAAATGATCGGAAATCGGATTTTAAAAACGATCCTGAAATCTCAAGATCGGCTCAACCCTAATGGTCACGTGAAATTCGGAACATAAGCTACTTTTTTGTAGTTGCAGTTTTTGCTGCATTTTTTTATTTTTTTTTTGAGCCAAAGCCTAGAGTGAAATGGGAAATATATAGTTAGCATTTATACTTCTCACTTCTCCTCATTCCATTACTTTGGCTCAAAAAAACTGCTGCAAAATCTGCGACAAAAAATACATTTTACATATATACCGTATTTTCCAGCGTATAAGACGACTGGGCGTATAAGACGACCCCCAACTTTTCCAGTTAAAATATAGTTTGGGATATACTCGCCATATAAGACTACCTCTTCTGTGGGGTACCTCTTCTTAATGCACATTTACCCCATGGCATACTCTTTAATGCTTTTTATTTGCTTTCCAGTCCTGAACCATCTTTTCTGTAAAGGAGGGTTCACGCTACCGCCGCTGTCCACCCTGGGGTTTCCGTCCTAAACCCCAGAGAAACAGAACAGGCGGCGGCTTGCCAGCGGTCTGCTTTACAACCCATTCATTTGAATGGGTTGTATAGCAAACCGCCGGTGTTCGTATGCGACCTCTCCGCCTGGATAACCTTTTTTTTTTTGCACTGACAATCTGGCGGGGCCAGAGTTATCAAAGACATACCATTTAGGGGAATGTCTAATGCTTAGATCACCTTTTTTTATTTTCTTTAAATCAGAGGCGAAACTGTAAAAAAAAAAATGGCGGTTTGGCGCTGGGCATTTTCGGACATAGGGGTAACTAATGTGTGTATGTATCACAGTAGTTTTCTACTTTTATATGTATTCTAGGGAAAGGATGTGATTTAGAATAGAACTTTTTTTTATTTTTTAGATTTTTTTAAAACTTTTTTTTTTTTTTTTTAACTATTTTTATTAGCCCCCACCTAGGGGGCTTAAACCTGCAATCATTTGATTGCATATCCCTATAGACGACAATACAAGCGTATTGCCGTCTATGGGAGATTTTGTACATTACTATCACAGCTGGTCATAGACTAGCCACGATAGTAATATCGCTATGACAGGTCTGGAAGCCTTCAGTAGGCTCCCGGCTGTCACTGGAACAGGTCGGCTCACCCGGCCTGCAACTTTAAAGATATGGGGCCGCTTTGTGGACGGGGGTGGAGTTAAGTTTTAATGCCTTGAATCAGAGTACATTCTGATTGCAGGCATTAGCATCGGGCCTCCACGTATAGCGGAGACCCGATTGCTATGGCGAGCGCTCTGCAGCAGAGCAGTTCACCCCCATCCGCCCTTTTGCCTGCACCATCATGCCCCTTCCCAGCCACTCCCCATCTTCCAGGCGTTTCATTGCAGGCAGAAGCACAGCACAAGCCACCCACATGCCCAAGCCTTCAACGGCCTCATCTAAAAAGTGCTGGTCCTGGAGATGTTGGCGTTTATGCTTCTGGATACTCAGGCCTTCCTTCATCAGATGGCAGCTGTGGCACCTCGCTATGCTGGGCTTAGCCGTTGCTACTTCTCTTGGTGTGCTGTCCCCGCCTTGCGCCTGCACGTGTCCCATAACATCAGTTGTGCCCAGAGTTCCGCGCTTTGCTGCAAGGTCCACTTGACCACCGGCGCATCGACAAGCGCCTGCGGTCAGGGATGCTGCTTCTCTTTAATGATAGGCCAGGTGAATGTAGTAGAGTCTGGGCCCAGGGTGAAAACTGGGGTGGCCTATCTCCTCTCCTAGCCCAAAATTCATGGCAGGGGTTCTCTGAAAGCCTACTCCTGCGCTGCAACCTCGACCCAAGCTACGAGCTGAAAACGCTGTAACACTGGCATGGGGAGATGTCAGCAGGCCGTGCTGAAGCTCATAAGCTTGGGGGACAGTCAGCACACTGCCTCCGAGGAGAGGGATGCCATCCTGGATGATATGGCAATATGGTTTTCCCTGCTGCACCTGGGCCCAGGCATGTTTGCATATGTGATAATGGCAGGAACCTGGTAGCAGATCTGGAGCTTGCCAGTCTCAAACACGGTCCACACATGGCCCACGTTTTAAAGTTGTTGATGCAAAGGTTCTTTGAAACCTACACCATTGTGCCTGATATACTGGTCAAAGTGCAGCCATTTTCGTAAGTGAAAAGTAGCCTCTGCTAGGCTGAAAACATTCAGAGCACACTCCTGTCATCTTCGCACCATTGGCTGGCAGAGGAAGACGAGGGGGATGAAGTGGCATTTCATGTCACTGTCCCACACGAGGCTTGAGGGTGAAGTTCAGTGCATCCATTGCTTCAGCACGGATGGTGTGAAGGGGAGTGGAAAATGGAGGAAAAGGAGAGTGACCCTTACAGTTGGGGGCAGCGAAGTCATGCCAAGTAATACACTGGCACACATGGCTGACTTCATGTTGGGTTTCTTTTCAAGAGACAAAGGCATAGTTCACATCATGGAGAGCAAACAATACTGGATTGAACAAAAAATTGGATTGAGCTTATATAGCGTGACTGAATTGCTGTGTATCACACTTAGCTTTTGGGGGGTAGACCCTTAAAAATTGGATTGAGCTGATATAGCCTGATTGAATTGCTGTGTCTCCCACTTAGCTTTGGGGGGTACAGCATTAAAAACAGGTTTGACCATACATGGCCTGACTGAACGGCTGTCTCCCACTTAGCTTTGGGGGGTACAGTATGTGGAAAGCTGGGTTGAGGGTATAGAACTGGACTGAATTGCTCTGTATCCCTGTTAGGTGTTTGGGGGGACACCCCGTGGAAAGCTGGGTTGAGCGTATAGAACTGGACTGAATTGCTCTGTATTCCTGTTTCGGGGGGACACCCCATGGAAAGCTCGACTCCTCTCCCTGCAGTATAGCTTTGAAAAGAGCTATTGTTTTTCTTCAGTTTTTCCCTGCCTACTAAATCCTCTCTAGCCCTCAGCAGGTCATCTGTCCCTACATCTACAAGCCGCAAAATGACACGAAGATGGCGCTGGCTATTCTTATAAATGGGAGGTCACATGTTTTCGGCAGCCAATGGGTTTTTACAATTTTTTTCAATGCCTCCGTAGTCGTAGTTCTTGTCCCACCTCTCCTGCACAGTTATTGGTGCAAAAACGCGCCAGGGAAGGTGGGAGGGGATACAAATTTTTACTGCGTATGCTGCGTGGTATTCGATTGGAAACGAATACCTCGAACGGTCTGATATTCGATCGAATACCTATTCGATCGAACGGTGTTCGCTCATCTCTAATTATGTATTTAATAGTAAATTACTGGGTAAAGACTAACAATGAGAAAGACTTAGGGATTTTGGTGGACAGCAAGCTTACCTTTAGTGACCAGTGCCAGGCAGCTGCTGCCAAGGCAAATAAAATTATGGGACGCATCAAAAGAGGTCTAGATTCTCATGACAAGGACATAGTTATGCCTCTATACAAATCACTGGTACGGCCACACTTAGAATATTGTGCGCAATTTTGGGCCCCGATATACAAGAAAGACATAAGTGAACTTAAAAAAGTGCAAAGACGGGCAACCAAAATGATTAGGGGAATGGGTGGACTGGAGTACAACGATCGATTAACAAATTTGGGGTTATTCAGTGTAGAGAAAAACGTCTACGGGGAGATCTTAGAACAATGTACAAATACATGAAGGGACAATGCAAAGAACTTTCAAAGGATCTTTTTACTCCTAGGCCAGTGACTGTGACAAGAGGACATCCACTACGTATGGAGGAGAGAGGGTTTCACCAGAAACATAGAAGTGGATTCTTCACAGTAAGAACTGAGAGGCTATGGAACTCTTTGCCCCAGGAAGTGGTGATGGCGGATTCATTAAACAAGTTCAAAGAGGGTCTGGATGCCTTTCTTGAAGAGAAAAATATCACAGGTTATGGACTCTAGATTTTAAGGACACGTTGAGCCAGGGTTTTTATACTGACTGCTAGATTTGTAGTCGGGAAGGAATTTTTTCCCCTGAAATGGGGCAATTGGCATAAGCCTCATAGGGGTTTTTTTGCCTTCCCCTGGATCAACACTGTAGTGATTGTAGGGTTATTGGTTGGACTTGATGGACTAATGTCTTTATCCAACCTCATCTACTATGTAACTATATTATTATATTATAAAAAACATCAATTTACATTATTTCTTTTCAGCGGTCATCCTAAGCTGAATATGCCTCCTCTCCTCAGATCGCAGCTTCCAAGCCGCTAAAGGCCTGGTAAGTACCAGTGTGAGAGACTGGCTGGGAATCCCAGATGCCGTTGACTATTTTGTTCCTGGGCAGTTAGGCGTTCTCCTTCCAACTGTTTTACAAAAAGCGTCAAATTACATTCTATTTTCACAGCGGTCATCCTAAGCTGCACATGCCTGCCCTTGTCAGATTGCAACCGCTAAACAGCTTACGGCCTCGCAAGTGCCAGCGTGGGAGACTGGATGGGAATCCCAGGCGCCATTGACTATTTTATTCCTGGGTGTTTAAGCAATCTCCTTTGAAATGTTCTACAAAAAAAGCTTTGAATTATATTCACTTTTGTCAGCAGTCATCCTAAGCTGAATGTTCCTGCACTTGTTATCTCGCAGGCGCCAAGCAGCTTAGGGTCTGGCAAATATGAGTGTGGGAGACTGACTGGGAATCCCAGGTGCCATTGACTAGTTTGTTTCTTGGGCAAGACGTTCTTCTTCCACCTGTTCTGTAGAAAGCATTGAAATACAGTGTTTTCTCTCTGTGGGCATCCTAAGCCAAATATGCCTGCCCTTATTAGATCACAACAGCTAAGCAGTTTAAGGCCTGGCAAGTACCAGCGTGAGAGACTGGCTGGGATTCTCAGGTGCCGTTGACCATTTTATTCCTGGGCATTTAAACATTCTCCTTCCACCTGTTCTATAAAAAGCATCAAAATACCTCAATCTATGTCAGTGGTCATCCTAAGCTAAATATGCCTGCCCTCGTTAGATCGCAGCTAAAAACCTGGCAAGTACCAGCATGGGAGACTGGCTGGGAATCCTAGGTGCCGTTGACTATTTTGTTTCTTGGGCAAAAAGGCGTTCTTCTTCCACCTGTTCTACAAAAAGCATCGAATTACATCAGTTTTCGTCAGTAGTTATCCTAAGCTGAATATGTCTACCCTTGTAAGATTGCAGCTGCCAAACAGCTTAGGACCTGACAAGTACGAGCATGGGAGACTGTATGAGAATCCCACGTGCTGTTGACTATTTCTCTTTCCACCTGTTCAATAAAAAGCATCGAAATACATCATTTTATATCAGCGGTCATCCTAAGCTGAGGATGTGTAAGCCGTGTACCGAGGTGGGCTCCCCAGGATACAGCGAAGTCACGAACAAAGGAAGTGAGTCCAATTTAATTTAACCAAGATAGGATTTTACTTAGTTTACTTAACCTCTTTTGTCCAAAAGAACACTCCCAGGTATTACATTTACACAGCCTAGAGACTGGGACCCTGGTGTTATACAGCACGGTGCCCACTAATGTGGCCTTCAATACACTCCAAGCTTTTACCTACCTGCAGGCTGTGCCTATGCAGCTGCCTGTTACCTTTTATTATCCTATTACACAGGAACAATTCAGTGTGTGTGACACAGGCACCGGCGGAGTAACATCAAAGTTTACAATCTTATCGCAATACTACTAAATTCCCCCCCCAAACCAAGTACAACTAAGCAAGCATAATAGTTGGTTAGCTTGCAAGCCAAACAGTGCAAAGTTAAACTAATTGTTGCTCCCAGACGTCCTTAAAAGTCCCTTTCTGAGAGATATAACTCTGTAGAAATCTTCTGTGACTTAGTCCTTCTACCAGACAGGTAGATAGTTCACCAGTATTGCAGCCTGGGGTGATGATTATACCTAACTAGCTAACTACAGGCTTTTACTCAGTGCCAAGCAATTTGGCACCAAACTTGCAGTGTGGTGCGTGCACGTTTACTTCTGTTGGGTACCTTTTAGTCTCTGTTAGCATCAGGTTGAAGAGGAGCTCCTCAGACAGCATGCGGTCTCACTGACAGTCTCACTTCTCAGCCAAGTCTCTGACAGTAATCTTCTCCTTAGGATGGTGTCTGGACAAACTCTGAAAGTTTTGAATTCTCAGCTATTCTTGCTGTGGCTTCTTCCTCCAAGGACCCTCTCTGCACCGAGATGTCTCCACAGCTCTCTCTTCTGCTTCAGATTCCAGCACATACTGTCTCAAAGATGGCTCCTAAACCCTCCTACAACGATCAGGGTTCCCACATCAATACTCCAGGGGCATACAGCCTTTTTCCTTTTACTTGTCATCTTGCAACAGCGACCTCTTGTGGTCAAACAACAAAATATCAGGTTATGAAAACACCAACTCAATTACACATTGCACATTCACTCCACAGGGGCTGTTTCACTCTCTTACATATGGCTGCCCTCGTCAGATCGCTAGTTGTCAAGCAGCTAAAAACCTGGCAAGTACCAGCATGGGAGACTGGCTGGGAATCCAAGGTGCTGTTGACTATTTTGTTCCTAGGCATTCTCCTTTCAACTGTTCTGCAAAAAGCATTGAATTACGTCCTATAGCGTCAGCGGTCTTCCTAAGCTGAATTTGCCTCCCCTCTTTAGATTGCAACAACTAAACAGCCCAAGGCCTGGCAAGCACCAGTGTGGGAGACTGGCTCAGAATCCAAGGTGCCATTGACTACCTCGTTCCTGGGCATTTAAAGGGGTTGGCCACCCTCAGACCAACATGGACAAACAAATGTACAATAAAAAGATATACAATTTTCCAATATACTTTCTTTATCAATTTCTCACGGTTTTCTAGATCTCTGCTTGCTGTCACTCATTCTGTTACTTCTAGAGGATAAAACGCTGACCATGGTCATGTGATTTACGGTCCATGGTCATGTGATGCGCACACAGGTGCCGCTCGTTACAGTCACAGCACAGTAATCAGACATCTGCCTGGTAATCAGCTGTACACCTGTGTGCGCATCACATGACCATGGACCGTAAATCACATGACCATGGTCAGAGTTTTATCCTCCAGAAGTAACAGAATGAGTGACAGCAAGCAGAGATCTAGAAAACCGTGAGGAATTGATAAAGAAAGTATATTGGAAAATTGTATATCTTTTTATTGTACATTTGTTTGTTAATATTGGTCTGAAAGTGGCCAACCCCTTTAAGCGTTCTCCTTCCAACTGTTCTACAAAAAGCGTCGAATTACATTCTATTTTCAGAGCGGTCATCCTAAGCTGCACATGCCTGCCCTTGTCAGATTGCAACTGCTAAGCAGCTTCAGGCTTGACAAGTACCAGTGTGGGAGACTGGATGGGAATCCCAGGTGCCATTGACTATTTTATTCCTGAGCATTTAAGCGTTCTCCTTCCACTTGTTCTACAAAAAGCATCGAATTACATCCTTTGCTGTGAGCGTTCATCCTCAGCTGAATGTACCTGCCCCGTTAGATCGCAGAAACTAAGCAGATGAAGGCCTGGCAAGTACCCGTGTTGGAGACTGGCTGGGAGTTCAAGGTGCTGTTGAATGTATATTTTTTCCTGGGCATTTAGGTGTTTTCCTTCCACCTGTTCTATAAAAAGCATCAAATTACTTCATTTCTTGTCAGCAGGCATGCTAAATTCAATATGCTTTCCCTTTTCCGATTGTAGCCGCCAAACAGTTTCAGGTTTGGCAAGTACCAGCGTGGGAGACTGGCTGGGAATCCCAGGTGCCGTTGACTATTTTATTCCTGGGCATTTAATCGTTCTCCTTCCACCTTTTCTGCAAAAAGCATAAAATTACATCATTTTCTGCCAGCGGGCATCCTAAGCTGAATATTCCTGACCTCGTCAGATCGCAGCTGCTAAGCAGCTTAAGGCCTGGCAAGTGGGAGACTGGTTGGGAATTCCAGGTGCCGTTGACTATTTTGTTTCTGGGCATTTAGGCGTGCTCTTTCCACCTGTTCTACAAAAAGCATTGAATTACATTCTTTTATGTCAGTGGTCGTTTTAAGCTGAATATGGCTGCCCTTGTCAGATTGCAACAGCTAAGCAGCTTAAGGCCTGGCAAGTACGAGCGTGGGAGACTGGCTGGGAATTCCAGGTGCCGTTGACAATTTTATTCCTGGAAATTTATGCGATCTTCTTCCTCCTTTTCTATAAAAAGCATCGAATTATATCATTTTCTTTTTTTTTTTTTTTTTTTTTAAATTTAATGTTTATTGACCAGTTTGACATAGAAAACAGAGGTGAGCAACAATTATAATCTCGTTTAACAAAATGAAGGGACTGCGCAAACCCCTTCCATACACAATTGAAGTGAGATAGGTCAATAATAGAGATGAGCGAACACTAAAATGTCCGAGGTTCGAAATCTGATTCGAACAGCCGCACACTGTTCGGCTGTTCGAACCCCATTATAGTCTATGGGGGGAAATGCTCGTTTCAGGGGTAGGCAAAATTCGATACAATTATACTTACCAAGTCCACGAGTGACGGTCGGGCTGCATTCCCCTTTAAGTCTTCTCCCGGCGCGGCGTCTTCCGGCTGGAATTCACTCTGCCTAGGCATCGGGGCCTAGGCAGAGCCGACTGCGCATGCGCGGTCGGCTTTGCCCGGCCCGACGTCTGAGCAGAGCCGACTGCGCATGCGAGGGCATGCCCGCGCATGCGCAGTCGGCTCTGCCTAAGCCGGATGCCTAGGCAGAGTGAATTCCACCCGGAAGAAGACGCGGGGACGCAGCGAGGAGAAGACTTTGGAAAGGTAAGAGAAGAACCAGCGTTGATTGGCAGAATGTATAGCATTCTGCCAATCAACGCTGATTCTGCATCGAACCTTAAACTTCGAACAGCTAGTAGTGTTTGATCGAGTACGAGTATCTCGAATACCGTAGTATTCGATCGAACACCTACTCGATCGAACACTACTCGCTCATCTCTAGTCAATAACACTTTTATAATAACAGATTTTCCATTTTCATGAAATACAAATTAGGAAACCATTGTAACCATATTAAAGCCGTCATATAAGAGGGGAGAGGAGGGTGGGTTAAGTATAAGAATAGAGAGAGGGAAAATCGAGGTAGGGAGGAAAGGGAGAGGGAAGGAGGAGGGAAAGAGAACCAGGGGGAGAGAAGAAGGGAGTAGAGAAGAAAAGCCTAGAAGTTAAAGGAAGTAGAAGGTCAGGAGGTTTGAGGTGTTGAGCTGTCGAGGCCAGGTCTGAAGTTACGCAGTCTTCTGGTTTACCCAGTCTGGTAGAATCAGGTATCATCGTCGTTAGGCATTGGGGTGGCATAGGGTACAAGTCTGTTCTCTAGCCAAGGTGTCCACACTTCAAGGTACTTTGGGTGAGTTCTTCTAGCCCATGCTAACATTTCTTCAAATCTGGCAACTTGGTTTGCTTTCGCAATCCATCTGTCTACGGGAGGTGGAGCAGTTTGTTTCCAGTAGAGAGGGATCAGTGACTTAGCTGCTAACAGAAGATGGTAAATCAGCTTTTGCGTCGCCGCCTTGGTCTCGGAAATTGGGAGAAAGAATATCAGGAGGTCAGATGTGATCTTGAACCTAGGTAGACCTAGTCTTTTGATTTGGTCCTCAATAGCGACCCAACAATAAGAGGTCATTTTGGGGCATGACCACCATAAATGAAGCATCGTGCCTTCATCTGCAAGGCACCTTCAGCATCTGGGGGAATCAATGAGTCCTCGTTCAAAGAGCCACTTGGGAGTGCGATACCATCTGGAGAATAACTTAGAATGCATCTCCTGCAGGTGAACACATGTAGAGAGTCCATGGGATCTTTCAAGGGCTAGCTCTAAATCTATTGGGCTAAGTTGCAGGTGTAAATCTCTTTCCAATTTGGTAATGAATTTTGGTTTGGGCAGAGCAGTTGGTGCAATAAATCTGTGAAGAAATGTGTGATACGTGTAGAAGAAGGCGTATGATTCAGACCAGCTTTTTCGAACTCGGTGTGGGATCTCTGCCAATTCATGGAGGTTTTAAATTTGTCTCTGCACGCTTCAAAATGAGCCTTATGCAAAAAGGTAATGGAATTCTGGGTTGCAGCTCCCAGATGTGTCTGCAAGAAGTCTGCATTTTGTAAAGACCCTTCTGAGATCAATTGATCTAAAGAGATCTGGAGAAGGAGTCTCCAAAAGTCTTCTAGTGGTCTCCTAAAACCTGGTGTGACGTGTGGCATAAGTCCCAAAGGTAAGCAGCGAGAAGGCATAAGGTGGTAAGTCTGCACTGTATTTTTTCCACGTGTCTACTGCCCCTCTTAAACGGATATTGTTTCTCCAGCAATTAAGATCAGTCGCAGATTGCGAGGGTGTGGTCAACCAGAGGGCCTTAAGAAGATTTGGACCATATAGCGCCAGTAGCAATTTCTTGACCGAGGAAGTACCTGTAGGTGTTGAGAGTTCTGCCCAGAGTTGAAGTTGGATTGCATCCTAGTACTGTTTTACGTTTGGAAGACTTATGCCGCCCTCTAGTTTATGTCGTTGAAGCAAGCGATAAGTTAGTGGAGGTCTTTTGCTTTTCCACAAAAACTTCGAGAACAATTTGGTGATGGCAGAAAAGAATCTGAAGTCAAGCTTAATGGGAAGCATTCTCAGAAAATATAGGATCTTCGGGAGAACATACATCTGGATCAAGTTCCGCCAACCAAACCAAGAAATAAATGGGATATCATATTGGCGTAGTAATCTATCAATTTCCAAAAGCAATTCCTCAAAATTTCGCAAGTAAATATCTCTAATGTGACCTGGAATTTTAACTCCCAAATATTTAATGCTAGAGGGTGCCCACTTAAATGGGAGGGTTTTCATAAAAGCTATAGCTGATGGGTCGGATACAGAAATATTTAAAATTTCACATTTATCCAAGTTGACTTTGTAGTGGGAAATATGGCCATAATTTTCAATAATTTCTAAAATCTTAGAGAAACTCTTTTCTGGGTTGGTAGAAAGAAAAATCACATTTAGAGATATACTTTGGAGGGCGCAGTACTGTAGCAGTAAATAATCCAAAAATCAAAAATAGTGTGCACAGATAACATGTGAACTTTAAGGTGACTCAATAGGGGTATTTTGGCCATATCCCTAGTATCTATGTGAAGAGCTATAACTGGGGAAAAAAGAACAGAAAATATAAGCATTAGAACCTGTTTTACTGTTACCAGCAAATGTAGAGCATGTAGAGATGAGCCAGATCTTCATTCCTCAGGTATCATCTTGATAGCGGTGTAGTGACCTCTTTGTCTTAAGCGATTTGGTTCTCAGTGGTTTCTGCCAGGAGGAGAAATCAGGTAGCGGAGGAAGAGTGGCGATATCTGGAGTTGGGAGCCATGAGGGAATGTCCACTGGGGTGATATCGAGCTGATCCCACAAGGCCAGAAGGTCTGCCAGAGTGTGAACATGTTGTGGCCTCTTAAAGTTTCAAGTAATGGACGGAGTGTCCTTCTCTTGGCAAGTGTTGAAGGTGACAAATCTTGATAGAAGGTAAGTTTGTCTTCCCCATAAGCCATCTTTCCCTTAGACCAACCTAGTGAAAGAATATCCTGCCTGTCTACATATGAAAGAAGACTACAAATAGCGTCTCTGGGAGGGTCTCCCTCTTTTGGCTTAGGCCTAAGGGCTGTATGCGTGCTCTCAATAGCTAGGGAGCTAGCTCTATCCGGGCCCAATAATATAGAAAAAACGTCACTTACAGTCTCCTTTAGGACAGTCGGAGCGTAAGACTCTGCTAGGCCTTTTATGCGTACATTCCGGCATCGGCCCCTATTCTCCTGGTCCTCCAGGAGGGTCAGGGCGTTGTCTAGCTGAGCTTTCTGTATCGTAAGCAGGTCCACAATGGCGGATGAGTGAGTCGTTAGCTCTGCGCATGCGTCTTCAACCACTTCTACTCTCTGACGTAAGTATGGGATTTCGGCTTTAAGTTCTGCTAGATCCGACAGAACTGGATGGAGCGCTTGTGAAGGTGCCTGCCTAAAGAATGATTTCGAAATACATGTAGTGTTAAGTTCACAGGCACTTTTTTCTCCCTCGCTCTCCATGTCTGCCGCTACATGGGGATCGGGCCTATGCTTCGCGATCTCCAGCGCCCTCTTGGCTTCTCCTTGTTTGTTATGTGGGCTGTCCTGGCAAATTTCCGCAGGTCCAGCTGCGAACGGCTCGTTTTGGGGGTAGAAGGGGAATCCCCAGGATTCTCCTTGCCGATCTTGACCATTCTTGTCTTGGTACTGCTGCTCTATCGTTCCTTTTAGCCTCAGATACAACGGAGCTACAGGCTTATGCGTCCGCTGTACTCAGCGGTCAAGCTCCGCCCCCTCTGAATTACATCATTTTTTGTCAGCGGCTATCCTAAACTGAAAAAGCCTGCCCTTGTCAAATCGCAGCTGCCATGCAGCTTAAGGCCTGGCAAGTACAAGCGCGGGAGACTGGCTGGGAAGCCCAGGTGCCGTTGACTATTTTATTCCTAGGCATTTAGGTGTTCCCCTTCCACCTATTCTATAAAGAACATTGAAATACGTTACTTTCCGTCATTGGTCATAGTAAGTCGTATATGCCTGCCCTCATCGGATCGCAGCCGCCAAGCAGCTTAAGGCCTAGCAAGAACCAGCGTGGGAGACTGACTGGGAATCCCAGGTGCTGTTGACTATCTTGTTCCTGGGCATGTAGGCGTTCTCCTTTCACCTGTTCTATAAAAAGCATTGAAATGCATTATTTTCTGTCAGTGGTCATCCCAAGCTGAATATGCCTGTCCTCGTTAGAGCGCAACTAGAGATGAGCGAACAGTGAAATGTTCGAATTTCGATATTCAATTTGAGTAGCCCCTCAAAACTCGACTGTTCGAACGAATATCCTCGTTTAGGAGGAAACCAATATTTGACTCAGGAGGGCATCTAACACGCCAAAGTCCCTGTATTACCTCTAACCAGCAAACAACAAACCAGCCGTTTGTTAAAATCAGGGTGGATTGAGCCTCTAACCAGCAGAGTTGGGGGAAATCAGGGTGGATTGAGCCTCTAACCAGCAGAGTTTGGGGAAATCAGGGTGCATTCAGCCTCTAACCAGCAGAGTTTGGGGAAATCAGGGTGGATTGAGCCTCTATCCAGCAGAGCTTGGGGAAATCAGGGTGGATTCAGACTCTAACCAGCAGAGTTTGGGGAAATTAGAGTTGATTCAGACTCTAACCAGCAGAATTTGGGAAAATCACGGTGGATTCATCCTCTAACCAGCAGAATTTGGGGAAATCAGGGTGGATTAAGCCTCTAACCAGCAGAGTTTGGGAAAATCAGGGTGGATTTTTTTTTTTTTTGGCGCCGCCGCCCTGAGGGGCTTGGCTGCCTTGATGCAGTGCTCCAAGCTGGGAGCAAACTTTTCTTTCCTTTTTCACTTTTTTCTCTGTATCTTCAAGAATCCGGTAACTAAGCAATCTAGCACTATGAATTAGCAACTATAAATCGAATGGAAGACCCTGTGGAGTATTTTGTTCCTTTTGTTTTCCATTGAAAAGCATGGACAATGACAAGACCTGGTTCAGCTGGTTTCCACATGTGCCTGTTACCATCCCCCCAGCTAGGACAGCATGGCTCACCATGCGGCATGGAGGAAAACCTACATGGAAGTGTGGACTTCTTCTTCAAGGAGATGATTTTTGGCGTCAATTGCTGATGTGTGAGGATGCCTACAGCTGACTGGTATTTCTTTCTTTTTATTACTGTGGACACATGGGACTCTGCTACAGCCTGGGAACCTACCATCACCCACCTACCCCAGGAGTTATGGAAGCTTGGCAAGAGAGCAGCACCATGTATACCTGGATGGTCTCTGACTTCCTTGGGGCAGTAGAACACTGTGGTAAGAAGGAAGGAGGAGGAGGAGGGCTTGTGATGAAGGACATTTGGGGCATTTTTTTTTGTGGTTAAAAGGACAATAGTGCTGATACAAGATACCGAACTATCAGCTGTGAGCAGGAGATCTCACTACCTACCAAGAACTACCACATGTTATCATAATAGCTGACTATGTCCCCCACCTCTGCAAAATTTTCTGCTTGTTATATCTACATGGTGTGACCCCCTCCTCGTGTCCTACAACCAAGTCGGCTGTATTATTATTATTATTATTATTATTATTAACATCAATCCGCACAGAGAACTAAATGATCCTGCAATGTGTCTGTGTTTCTTTCTTTTTTTAGTTGCTCTGATTCCTAGGATTTCTCTATCTGCCATGAGGTTGTATGTGTTTCTCTCCCGTTATATACTACTGTACCATCTATGAAACTGTATCACTGAAATTTCCCCATTGTGGGACTATTAAAGGAATATCTTATCTTATCTCATTCAGCCTCTAACCAGCAGAGTTTTGGGAAATCAGGGTAGATTCAGCCTCTAACCAGCAGAGTTTGGGGAAATCAGGTGGATTCAGCCTCTAACCAGCAAAGTTTTGGGAAATCGCGGTAGATTCAGCCTCTAACCAGCAGAGTTTGGGGAAATCAGGGTTGATTCACCCTCTAACCAGCAGAGTTTGGGGAAATCAGGGTGGATTCAGCCTCTAACCAGCAGAGTTTCGGGAAATCACGGTAGATTCAGCCTCTAACCAGAAGAGTTTGGGAAAATCAGGGTTGATTCACCCTCTAACCAGCAGAGTTTGGGGAAATCAGAGTGGATTTAGCCTCTAACCAGCAGAGTTTGGGAAAATCATGGTGGATTCATCCTCTAACCAGCAGAATTTGGGGAAATCAGGGTGAATTCAGCCTCTAACCAGCAGAGTTTCGGGAAATCACGGTAGATTCATCCTCTAACCAGCAGACTTTGGGGAAATCAGGGTGGATTGAGCCTCTAACCAGCAGAGTTTGGGGGAATCAGGGTGGATTCAGCCTCTAACCGGCAGATTTTGGGGAAATCAGGTGGATTCAGCCTCTAACCAGCAGAGTTTGGGGGAATCAGGGTGGATTGAGCCTCTAACCAGCAGAATTTGGGGAAATCAGGTAGATTCAGCCTCTAACCAGCAGAGTTTGGGGAAATCAGGTGGATTCAGCTTCTAACCATCAGAGTTTGGGAAAATCACAGAGGATTGAGCCTCTAACCAGCAGAGTTTGGGGAAATCAGGGTGGATTCAGCTTCTAAACAGCAGAGTTTGGGGAAATCAGAGTGGATTGAGCCTCTAACCAGCAGATTTTGGGGAAATCTGGTGGATTCAGCCTCTATCCAGCAGAGTTTGGGAAAATCAGAGTGTATTGAGCCTCTAACCAGCAGAGTTTGGGGGAATCAGGTGGATTCAGCCTCTAACCAGCAGAGTTTGGGAAAATCAGGTGGATTCAGCTTCTAACCAGCAGAGTTTGGGAAAATCACGGTGGATTCAGCCTTTAACCAGCAGAGTTTGGGAAAATCACGGTGGATTGAGCCTCTAACCAGCAGAGTTTGGGGGAATCAGGGTGGATTCAGCTTCTAACCAGCAGAGTTTGGGAAAATCACGGTGGATTCAGCCTCTAACCAGCAGAGTTTGGGGAATCAGGGTGGATTAAGCCTCTAACCAGCAGAGTTGCGGGAAATCAGAGTGGATTGAGCCTCTAACCAGCAGAATTTAGGAAAATCACGGTGGATTCAGCCTCTAACCATCAGAATTTGGGGAAATCAGGGTGGATTTAGCCTCTAACCGGCAGAGTTTGGGGAAATCAGGTAGATTCAGCCTCTAACCAGCAGAGTTTGGGCAAATCAGGTGGATTCAGCCTCTAACCAGCAGAGTTTGGGGAAATCAGGTGGATTCAGCTTCTAACCAGCAGAGTTTGGAAAAATCACGGTGGATTCAGCCTCTAACCAGCAGAATTTGAGGAAATCAGGGTGGATTCAGCCTCTAAACAGCAGAGTTTGGGGAAATCAGAGTGGATTGAGCCTCTAACCAGCAGATTTTGGGGAAATCAGGTGGATTCAGCCTCTAACCAGCAGAGTTTGGGGAAATCAGAGTGGATTCAGCCTCTAACCAGCAAAGTTTGGGAAAATCACAGTGGATTCATCCTCTAACCAGCAGATTTGGGGAAATCAGGGTGGATTCAGCCTCTAACCAGCAGAGTTTGGGAAAATCACGGTGGATTGAGGCTCTAACCAGCAGAGTTTGGGGGAATCAGGGTGAATTGAGCCTCTAACCAGCACAGTTTGGGGAAATCAGGGTGGATTCAGCCTCTAAACAGCAGAGTTTGGGGAAATCAGAGTGGATTGAGCCTCTAACCAGCAGATTTTGGGGAAATCAGGTGGATTCAGCCTCTAACCAGCAGAGTTTGGGGAAATCAGAGTGGATTCAGCCTCTAACCAGCAAAGTTTGGGAAAATCACAGTGGATTCATCCTCTAACCAGCAGATTTGGGGAAATCAGGGTGGATTCAGCCTCTAACCAGCAGAGTTTGGGAAATCACGGTAGATTCAGCCTCTAACCAGCAGAGTTTGGGGAAATCAGGGTGGATTCAGCCTCTAACCATCAGAGTTTGGGGGAATAAGGGTGGATTGAGCCTCTAACCAGCAGAGTTTGGGGAAATCAGGGTGGATTGAGCCTCTTACCAGCAGATTTTGGGGAAATCAGGTGGATTCAGCCTCTAACCAGCAGAGTTTGGGGGAATAAAGGGTGGATTGAGCCTCTAACCAGCAGAGTTTGGGGAAATCATGTGGATTCAGCCTCTAAACAGCAGATTTTGGGGAAATCATGTGGATTCAGCCTCTAACCAGCAGAGTTTGGGAAAATCACGGTGGATTGAGGCTCTAACCAGCAGAGTTTGGGGGAATCAGGGTGAATTGAGCCTAGAAGAATGAGAATTGTGCAACGCAGATGGTGGAGGAGTATGAGTTGGAATTGTAGAGGTTGAGCGCAGACATGACAATTCATGTTGGGGTGCTTGACACTGGTGGGTACGAAAATGATGGGTCTATCCAGTGGCAGTTTATTTTGATGAACGTCAGCCGGTCGGCACTCTCAGCTGACAGCCGGCTGCGCTTATCCGTGATGATGCCACCGGCTGCGCTGAAGATCCTTTCAGATAGCACGTTGGCGGCAGGACAGGACAGCACCTCCAAGGCGTTTAGGGCAAGTTCAAGCCACAGGTCCAACTTCGACACCCAATACGTGTAGGGCGCAGAAGGATCGGAGAGGACAGGGCTGTGGTCGGACAGGTATTCCCGCAACATGCACCTATACTTTTCCCGCCTGGTGACACTAGGCCCCTTAGTGGCGAGAGTTTGGCGAGGGGGTGCCATTAACGTGTCCCAGAGCTTAGACAGTGTGCCCCTTGTGGGTGTGGACCGGGCGGCACTTGTTCGCCTCATGGAGGAACTGTCCTCTCTGCCGCCAACGACACTTGATGGAAACATCTCCATCATGTTCTGCACCAATTGCTTGTGGCAATCATTAATGCGATTGGCCCTCCCCTCTACCGGAATAAAAGACGCAATGTTATTTTTATACCGGGGGTCAAGGATTGCAAATATCCAGTATTGGTTGCTCTCCGTTATTTTGACTACGCGCTTGTCACTTGAAAAGCACCCCAACATGAAGTCAGCCAAAACGCCGTGAAACGGACAGGTGTGTGGACCTACTCTCGTGCTGTGACGGTTCTGCTGCTATCCCTGACTCCTTAGTGTGATCTGCATTATCCCTGATGGCAATGGGGGATTCTCGCATCACACACAAGAGCGGGATTGTTACGCTCACTAGTGCGTCGTCACAGCTGACCCTCTTGGTGGACTCCTCAAACACCCGTAGGATTTCACATAGGTCTCCCATCCATGGCCACTCATGGTTGAGAAACTGAGGGAGCTGACTTTGTGGCACCCTAGGGTTTTGGAGATGGTACTCCATCAAAGGTCTCTGCTTCTCAACCACTCTGCTCAACATATGATATGTTGAGTTCCAGCGTGTGGGGACTTCGCACAACAGCCGTTGTTCGGGCAGATGTAGGCGTTGCTGGAGTGTTTTGAGGCTAGCAGCGTCTACTGTAGACTTGCGAAAGTGGGCGCACAAGCGGGCACCACTAGGTTAAAGATGTGGGCCAGGCATGGAACATGTTGGAGGCTGGCAAGCTCCAGAGCTGCTACCAGGTTCCTGCCGTTATCAAACACGACCATGCCTGGGCCCAGGTACAGCGGCTCAAACCATATTGCCGTCTCATCGAGGAGGGCATCCCTCACCTCGGAGGCAGTGTGCTGTCTGTCCCCCAAGCTGATGAGCTTCAGCACAGCCTGCTGACGTCTATCCACGCCACTGCTGCAACATTTCCAGCTCGTAGCTGGGGTCAATTTAACGGCGGCGGAGGAGGAGGGTGTTGTTTCAGAGTCCCTGCCAGGAATGATTGGCGGGGAGACGAGGTACACCGGCCCAGTTTGTGACCCAGTCCCAGCCTCAACTACATTCACGCAGTGTGCAGTCAGTGAAATGTAGCATCCCTGTCCGCATGCACTTGTCCACGTGTCGGTGGTCAAGTGGACCTTTGCGCAAAGCACGGAACTTAGGGCCCGCCTGATGTTGCGTGACGCGTTCTGATGCAAGGTGGGGACGGCACAACGGGAGAAGTAGTGACAGCTAGGGACGCACTTGCCATCAGGTCACGGAAGGCCAGAGTTTCCACAAGCCGGAACGGCAACATCTCCTGGGCCAGGAGTTTGGAGATGTGCGCGTTTAAAGCTTGTGCATGTGGGTGGGTAGCGCTGTACTTTTATCTGCAATCAAATGTCTGAGAGATGGTGGGTTGCTGGGAGGAGGCGCATGATGGTGCAGGAGAAGGAGCTGAGACAGGAACAGGGGAGGATGAGGGAGAAGTCCCCAAAGTGGTGGAGCCAGATGTTGTGGTGTCCTGGCTGGTGCTCTGGACTGCAGCGCCAGCACTGGCAACAGTGGGAGAGGCAGTGGCGGCAACGCCGGACGACGATTGTCCTGCGTTTGCTCTCTCCCATTGAGTTCAGTGCTTGCATTCCAAATGACGGCGCATGGAAGTGGTCGAAAGGTTGCTCTTTTCAGAGCCCCTACTCAGCTTCGAGTGGCAAATTGTGCAAATCGCATTATATTTGTCCTCCGCGCATTCCTTGAAAAATCTCCACACCATCGAGGAACGTGCCCTCGATGGGGGAGTTTTTTCTGGGCTGGCTATGATAGGGAACATCTTGGGCCATTCTGGGTGTGGCCTGGCTTCGGCGAAGCAGCTAACCTCTGCCGCTGGACATGCCTCTGCCTCTAGCTACCCTCTTTGGTGCTGCACCTCCCTCCACATCGACACTGCTTTCCCCTTGCTTGACATCCCCCCTGTCCAGGTCGGGTCAGTGTCCTCGTCGTCCATCACCTCCTCTTCCAATTTTTCTCTCGCCGCCTCCTCCTCCTGCACACCGCACATGGCAACAGGCTGCTCTGATGGCAACTGTGTCTTGTCATTGTCACTGAGGGTGGGTTGCTGGTCAACCGCCACAAAATCAAAAGGAGATGGAGGAAGCTCCAGTGTTTGGGCATCTGGTGCACAAATCAAGAAAAAAGATTTTAGAGCTCACCCAATTTATCTATGTCTAGGCAGCGGTCTTGTTCATTCTTCAGGATGCACGGCACATCACGGACAAAGGATGTCTTGAATGCAGAAATGGAAAAAAAAAAAAAAAAAAAAGCCGGCAACTCATCCGAAGGGAAAGTACAATAAAATTTAACTTTTAATAACAAATCATAAAATTAACAAAAGAGGGAACAAAAAATAAACAAAAACAGAAAAAATCCCCCTAAGAAAACGCCTACACGTTTCAGAACATGACGTTCTTTTTTCAAGGCATGTGTAACAATCATTGACTTCACCCTTTATATAGTGTGGCTTCCCCAAGCCTAAGGTACCAGTTCCGGTTAATCAATACTAAATGAATACAGGTGAGGTTTCCCACTTTCGAATAACACCCTTTGTCCTACAGCACATTTGTTAATAAACTTTTCTTCATATATTCACATACAAGAATATGATCCAATTTGTATTGAAAAGCTACATAAAACATGTATTTGATGACATAGAAATATAATGTTAAATGTTATCACACATATATTCAACAAGATGACGCATGGTCAACGGTACAACAACAACCTCCAAGCTGCTCCATTCAAAATGGGACAGCATAGATGATATTAAAGAGTGATATATAACTCACTATATGTTACCATGTCAGATCGTTATAGATGAAGATTTATACATTTCTAGTTGAAAAAATAATAAGCGCTCTAATTTGCATGACTCGTTCTACCCAATCAGGGAATGACAAAACAAGTCATTCATGAAGTCCAGTAGTGGACCCCCATGTGACCTACATTCGACAAACCAGCACCTAACACTCAAACAGGAAAGGAATGGTGTCCCGGACATCCAAAAAATGGGTGCGATATGACCTCTATGTTGGCCACTTCATACTCTGTAATATGTCTTCCAATTTTATCTAGATGTTCCACATATTATTAGATAAAAAATAAAATATAATAAATAACAATTTGGAACACAGATAGGGCTTCATTAGTATATTATGACAGGTCACATGACTGGTTCTACCCAATCAAAAAGTCATGACTTAAGTTGTTCATAGAGTTCAACAGTAGAACTTCATTCAATTTGCTGTGGATTGCTGCTATTTTTCAGGACCCCCCCAAAATTCAAGGCTTTTTTCAGCTCTATATGAACTAGTCACTGCTGTGGATTCCGGCTATTCTGTGTGCGAACAGCCAAAAATGAAAGCTGTTTCTCCGCTATATATGAAGTTGTAACTGTTCTGTATCCCTGTTTTCCACCATCCGGGGAAAGCTGGACTGATGTCCCTACAGTGTATAGCTCTGAGAAGAGCTGTTGCTTTTCTTCTTTAGTTCTTACCTGCCTATCTGAAGCTAATCGCTATCTAGCCCTCAGCAGATGTCTATCTCTCCCTGTCTCTCACCGGCAAATGACGAATATTGGGCTGGACTATTCTTATAAATGGGAGGTCACCTGATTTCGGCAGCCAATGGGTTTTTTCAATTTTTTTTTCACTGCCTCCGTTGTCGTAGTTCCTGTCCCACCTCCCCTGCACAGTTATTGGTGCTAAAAACGCACCAGGGAAAGTGATACGAATTTTAATGCGTATGCAGCCTGGTATTCGATTGTGAACGAATACATCGAACGCCATGATATTCGATCGAATACCTATTCGATCGAACGGTGTTCGCTCATCTCTAGAGATGAGCGAACACTAAAATGTTCGGGGTTCGAAATCCGATTCGAACAGCCGCACACTGTTCGAACGGGTTTCGAACCCCATTATAATCTATGGGGGGAAATGCTCGTTTCAGGGGTACGCAACATTCGATCAAATTCTACTTACCAAGTCCATGAGTGAGGGTCGTGTAACACTCAGGAGGGCCAGGGCTGGCATCACGGGTAATATATCAGATGTGGCCGGCTTTTAGGGGGTCCCTGGGTCCCAAATGTGCACAAAATCTCCTTTTTGATGTCCCCGACTACCCACCCCCACTCTGATATCTGACAATGACAACAGACAACCAGGTCTCGGGGCTAGCCGTTGCTCTTTTACTAGCAGGACAAAGTAATACAAATGTACATATGGAGTAATCCTTCACATACAATACAGCGATCTTTGTAGGTAGTGCCCAATTGAGCAGGTGATGGAGCTTGGAGCAGGAATGCTTTGGATAGTTTAACTAGTAGTTGCTTGGGTAGTTAAACTTGTATATACTTGTAAAGATGGCCTGTATCCAGGGGGTTAGTCCTCAACAAACTGGGTACACGTATGTAGAAGAGGAACTAGAATGTGCCAGCAGCGGGAGACCCTCAATTTCTGCCAGACTAGCTATGGGCTTCTTAAATATAGATTTGTCCCAAAGACTTACTTGAATAGAGAGATACGTGTGAGGTCCCAGATGTATGGATAGGCAGGTCCGTAAGCTTTAATGCTTGTAAGCTTGGAGCTTCAGAGGAAAACACTCTCTGAGGAGAATCTTGAGTACAGAGGAAGAGACATCTCTGCTTGCAGTGCTCTGAGGGTTGGCTGCCATTTTCAGCTTTCCATGTGTCTGTGTCTACATGTCTTGTCTACCGCTAGCTCCACACAAAGAACTCAGACAAAAGGTCCCCAACCCCCCTAGAGGGGGCTGTAACTCCTCCTCCTCCAGGCCAGTCAAGGGAGCTTGATTGGTCCTGAAGGTCACCTGATTATACTGGACACCCCTTTACACTGGCAACTCAAATTACAATGGCAAAGTATAGGCAGGAGTAGTTCACAAAAACATCCACAAGATGGCGCATTAATAGACTCCCTGTGTGCTGGCTCTGGTAATATATAGAAGGAATGAAGGGGGAGGAAACGCTTTACCTTATATGCAAATGTCCATACTACAAGCGTGCAGGCGCAGGCGATGGCGGCAGGGAAGGCCATGTGGTATCCAGTCCCCCATCCAGGAGGGGAGGGAAGCACTGATGATGGCTGCCCTGTGTCCACGATGACCGGAGGCCTCCGGGGAGGAACGCAGGCTGGCCGGGTCCTTAGCAGGGGAGCCGGGAGATGAGCCGCGTGGAGGAGAAGCGGTGGTGGGCGCCATCTTGGATCCTGTGTGGATGCAGGCTGCTTCGAAACGCGGTCCCCGGAGAAACCGCTCGATGTAGAGGTCGTAGGATGCCCCAGGAGGGGTTGAAGAGGATCGCTGTGTCCCCCTGCGAGATTTTCCCATGTCGGAAGGGCTGTAGAGAAGCCGGTCGGTCGGAACAGCAGGCTATATCGGAGGCCGGGGAAGGAGCTCAGGCGACGTGCGTCTCTACTTCTCCATAGCCAGGCCACGCCCCCCGGAGAGGCACTTTTAGACCTAATTTTAATAAATGAACCTGACACACTGTCAAAAGTGGAGGTTGGTGGACATCTGGGTAATAGTAAGCATAACATAATAAGTTTTCTTGTACACATTAAGAAGATGTTCATTAGAGGGGGTACAAAAACACTAAACTTCAGGAAGGCCAATTTTAACCAGCTGAGAGAGGAGCTTAGCAGCATAAACTGGGACAATGTCCTCAACGTGACGGGAACACAAACTAAATGGGACATCTTCAAAAATATACTAAACTAGCAGGAGGACCCGGGTTCGCACGGGTATATTTCATTTTTTGTTTGTGTAGTGGCCCCATAAGAATTGTCCAGTTTTGCACTGGTGTATTTTGTATATCGTTTGTGTGTGTCCATAAGCGTCATGTGATCATGTGTATCTCATTTCGAATATCAGTGAAAAACCTGTGATCAGTTGTTATGGAGACCTTGAGTAAATATGTGTGTATATGACCTTGTGTAACAGTGTCATCCACAGCGCCCTGCCCCTTTAAGGCTGACATAACGTAGTGAAGGAAAATGGCTGGGTTGCTATGGAAACCTGGAGTAAAACTGTGGTACTCTGTGCAGAGCCGTGTATCTAATCCTCCGTACTGTATGCTGACGCATGTATCTATTCCACTGGCATGTGGTATTGTGTGCAGATGCACGTATGTAATCCTCCGCTGTGTGGTATTGTGTAAAGAGGCGCATATCTTATCCTACAGCGTGTGGAACTGTGTGTAAACGCGTGTATCTCAGTTTGGATATCTGTGTAGGATTGTGCATGTGGAGTGACCATGTGTATTGCAGTTGGAATATGAGTGAAAAACTTGCAGGTTTGTATTGGCTAAGGCAGGGAGGGGAGGGAGGGAGCATTGTGTTGGGAATGCTGTATCTCAGCAATGGTACTTCCGAGCGAGTTGGAGTCTCGTCTTAAACCTTCCCGGATACCTGAAGTATCTCTGTACCGAATTTGGTGAAGATCGGTCCATTCGTTTGGTCGCGCATAAAGAACAGACAGACAAGAATTCATTTTTATAAGATAGAGAGAAGAGATGAGTATAACGCACTATATAAACTGGCCCTATCTGACCCTGAGGTAATTGTACGGTACCGGATTTATACAGTCTCTTAGCTCTCTGTGGTGCTCCCTCGGTGCAGGCCTGGGTCCAGGAACTCAGCAAACTCTGTCTTGGGTGAAGGTCTGACCACAGTGATGGCAGTCTAATGATGGCACCTCCAGAAAACAGTCTATGAATATTTGGTTGAGCTTCAGCCATCCATAGCAAGTCTCTCAACCGGCCTTTAGTCTCTACTAAGACTCTCAACAACACTGCTGCTTTTTCCTGTAAGCCTCTGCAGTGCTTCGGGCCTTGCACTATGCTCTTAGAGGCTATGGCTGACTAACAGGTCCTCACAGCACAGAATCTGGGCCCAAACTGGCTGCTCTCAGCTTCCTGCTCCACGTCACTTCCTTTGGACTGCACCATTAAGCAGGCAGAACCAGGGAGATTATTGTCTCTTACATTAGTACAGTCCTAGGCAATAAAAGGTAATGTCACAGAAAAGTTTGAAAGGGGCAACTAACTCCTACAATTCTCAGGTGCCTTTGACTATTTTATTCGTGGGCATTCTCCTTTCACCTGTTCTATAAAAAAGCAGCAAAATAAACCCGTTACAGTCAGCCTAGTTTTTATTCACACACTTCATTTCTATGGGTCCATAAACAAGGCTGTAGATTTTGTGTCCATGCCCTATACCAGGAACAGAAATTATGAAGCATATCCTACTGTAGGAGATCCAACAAGTCTTTATACAGATCCAGAGCTGCGGATAACACACGAAAATGTGTTTATTTTTGTTAAGGATTAGTATTCACGGACAGTAAAAACTACTACACTCGTGTGCAGTAGGCCTTAGCCAAAGCTTACACTTAGGCTAAGGCCACACGTACCATAATGCAGCGCAGTCGATTCATCTTTTTTCATTATTGTTTTGCAGAATTTACCTCGGTGGCCTTTCTTCGCTTATTATACTTATATTGGAAACATCAGCATTTCCCCAGGTATAATGGACATGTTCAGACTTTCCAAAATTTGTCACACACTCAGTCACTATAAAAGATACTGTAAAACTAAAGCGTTTCTATAACAAGGAGCTTCCGCCCTCTAGAAAAAAAAAAAAAAATTCAGCGTACTGTCTGCTTTCTCGATCTGTGCTGGTCCCGTAGCTCTTCACCGCCAGAAGGCGGAATTCTAGCGGTATACAAAACCGCATGAGCCCCAGGCGGTGAAAGGTCCTCTGTAAAGGGAAATGTATCACAAAGCTCTCGAGGGGGGAGTGAAAGCCGAACACCTGCTCCAGACCGCAAATGGTGCCTTTTAGGTCCGGTTCACATCTGTGGCAGACGGAGCCCATTGAAAATGGCAGAGGAAAGAAAAAAAAAAAAAAAAATCGCAGCGCGGACAATTATATCTACGGAAACGCTGGCGAATTCCCTGTAGATATAATTTCTGTTACAGAAAGTAGTTAGCGGAGGAAAACTCCATGAACTTTCTGTTCAAAGAGCTGCAGGAAGAACAGCGATGCGTTCACGCCACAGTTGTTCCCGCAGCGCTTTAGCGCTGTGCTTCCGGCCCGTGCTTAAAAGTCGTAGCAAATGCGAGATGGATTGGGAACCGCAGACGCTTAAAATTGAAAGGCATGTCGCTTGGTAGCAACACCTGACACTGAAGAGATGAATGACCTGGCTTTGAATAGTAAATACAGAGCAGCCCTCCCACAGTATTAGGGTCCGTTCACACGGAGGAAAATGACGCTGTATTTGGCACTGAATTTTCAGAGCTGGGAAAAAAAAAAAAAAAAAAAAAAAGCACCTCCCATTGATTTCAATGGGCTCTGCTAGCTTTTTATTTATTTTTTCTCACTCACGTAATTTTCCGCTAGCTGAAAATACAGCGCCATTTTCCTCTGTGTGAATGGACCCATACTATGACCTGAACTGACATCTCGGTAATGAAAACCGCCTCACCGGCAGACTGGTGAAGTTGCCGATAGCAGCCAGAGCTCAGCTTTCGCTTTACCTCAGCAGCTCCAGTGATGAAAGCTCCTGCATAGTAAGCAATAATGACACTATGAGGCAGTTTTCACCTGACCAATATTGCTGCTCAGTAAGGCTGCTTGCACACTAAAGGATTTTTCATGGCTCCCTGGGCTATGGATACTACATCTCCATAAACTTCTATAGAGCTGCAAAAGTCACAGCTTTGTGCACAAAGTAGTCTATGGAACCACCGAATCCATGGCACGGAGGCCCGTAAAAAAATACTGTAGCGTGCAAACAGCCACTAAGGATACCAGACATGTTTTGTCAGTGCATTCATGTATGTGTGCACGTGTGTGATCCACGAGTATGTATCCGTGCGCGCATGCACATATGTCATCCATATATGTGTAATCCATGAGTTTGTGCGTGTGCAATGCAAGTGTCCATGTGTGCAGTAGTTGTGTGTGCACTCTGTTCGTCCACGTATATAGTGTGCATCCATCCGAGTGTGTTCCCCGTGCGTGTGTATGGTGTGCATGTGGTATTTATGGGGGTAGTGTTTGTGTTGTATGCATCTAGAGAGGTCTGGTTTTTGTGTTGTGCTTGTGGGTTGGTGTATGTGTGATGTTTATATGGTTTGGGTGAAATACGTGTTGTGGCCCCTTTAGTGGTGACCCTTTTGTGCAGTCGCTATAATCCGTCCCTGTCAGTCACAACCGTTTTCCCTTCAGCGCTTTCACATTTCCCAATTCTATGAATAGGGCCTAACTTCAGGGACCCAAATCTCATGACGAGGGGGGGGCGCTAGCAAGATGTAACGTGCGCAGTACTCTGCTCCTGTGGGTGGAGAGGGGTGTGTGCTAAATTTCACTCAAATCAGGCAAGAACTGTGGATTTGTATAGAGCAGACTACTACAGATTTGGAGATATATAAAATATATAGATATGAAAATGCAGGAAATTTCAGCTATTTGCAGTTTTGCTGATAGCCAGCTCTGTTATCTCTATGTAAACACACAGATAGTACTCAGTGGCTTCAGTACAAGCAGCTGCATATTATCTGATCTGCAGAAGCTGCTGCCACAGATGAGAAAACCCCCTTTAATCCAAATTGGCAGATGTAGAAGAGCTTGGTAGGTGGTGCATATATGAAAATGTAGCAGAGCCTTACTTGCGGTAACAACTGATGGCAGGTTTTTCAATGATATCCATACTGATACATGATGCTTGTGGACCAATAGAAACTCACAGGGTCTTTAGTGTTCACATACACACAGCTTTCCATAGCAGCTACTCTATTCGTATGGGGCCACTACACAAACAAAAGATTAAATATACCTGTGCAAAGCCAGGTCTTCCTGCTAGAAAATATATATACACTATATATACACACACACACACTACATATTGTTACTTTACACACAGCTCTGTTTCCAGTTTATTCTCTCCCACAGCTCTACTACAGCAGCCTCCCCCTGTCCCCCTTTAGCGCAGTCCTGTACAGCTTCTACCTTGCATAAGGCTACTGTGACCGGTCACACTTGTGTGGAGCCTTTACATAACTGACAAGGTTTTTTTGCAGGACCTACAAAAAAAAAAAAAAAATCCTGGCACAGAGGCCAAGTTCAGTTTTTTGGTCAGGATTTTGAGGCCATAGCCAGATACAGTCTCAAAATCCTGACCAAAAAGATGGCTCTCATTGAAGTCAATGAGATCCACTCCGGTCTTTTTTCCAGGAGCAGTTTCTTCTGGAAGAGAGGAGAGCTGCTCATTCAGGCTGTTTTGCCTCAGTGCGCAGCTGGATGCCGGGGTAGTGCACCAGCTTTCAGTCGCAGTTACCTGGCTTTAGGTCCTGAACCTGAGGCAGCCTCCGCCTCAGGTTTCGGACCAAAAAACGCCATCTGAACTTACCCTTAGTATTGCTGGCAGTTTGTGGACCTGCAGCAAAGAAGAAATTCCACCTTTGTTTGTAAACCACACAGTAGAATAAAGATATCATGTGAAGACAACCATTACAATGGGAAATTTCACTTTATTATTCTGGAGACATTTCAGAAACAAATATACAATACAATAAGAATTGTGACTTTTTGGAGTCTAGACCATAATTGCAAGAACTTTCTAAGATCTGTCAGAATTGCTAGCTGGTTAAGAAAAACATTTTTTGTACTGCATTAGCCAGTGGATATGAAATCAATAAAAAACAAAAACGAGTCTTTAATAAAGGATCCACTACCAATGACAGATTAAGAGTTTTCGAAATATACCTGAGGAAGAAGCAGAGAGCATCAAAAGCTTGTAATCTGTCATTAGTAAGGGGGCGTTCACACAATCGTCGGTGTCCGCTGCTAATGTCCGCACAAGATTTTGAATGGACATTAGCAGCGGACACAGATTGTAGTGTGAACGCCCCCTTAGACATTAAAATAAATGTATCCACTTCTGAAGATTCAAGTTTTTTTTTTTATATATAGCTAGTTATGTTCATAGGAAACTTTACAGCAAAAAGACAAATTGAAACATTTCATAGAACTAATAGTTGATACTCGAGATGAAGGTCCAGCCAGGTGTCCATGTCACATGTTCTCCACTCCTGAAGCAAGCACAAGTCTAGAAGAGAAAGTAAGTTCATGTCATTTTACAGAAAAATTGGAAACCGGATATGACAAAATAAATTTGGAATGCTATAAGATACGACAACCGACCGACAAAAACGCTCCACTACATACTTTTGGAATGAACATTTTACCGCCATTGCAAACAAAGAAAAACTCTTAGCACACCGTCATCCGTCCACACAACACTGACAACCTGCTGCAAAACCAAGACTGCAGGATGCAGCAAACAAAGCCTGAGCAGCCACCTTTAGACCAGAGGGTTTTCTGGCGACTGGTGTCAGATGCTGGTCAATGCAGCTACACTCCCGCCACGATGCTGTATAAGCTAAGCAGCGCAGCTACTAAAGTGAAGTCCTCAATTGGAAATCTGATATGGATAAGGCCTAAAATACCAACTCTTGAAGCTCCCTGTAAAAGAAAGCAGGGATTCCTGTAACTTGCAGGCCCAAATAGCACATGATCTCCAGCCCCTGCTAAGCCCCATACCACTCGCGGTGATGTTACCAAAATATAGACAAGCATAGGAATACGCTCCGGCCGAAAGCGTGGCCACCATGCGCTATAGTACAAGCAACACCACCACTTGTAGCACAGTGCCCAACAAGCACCAAAAACCCATGTGCTGCCTGTGCCTACATATCACAGAAGTCACCGCCACCTTCCACAGGGAGCTCCCTGAGTTGAGACTCCAGGCCTCATCCAGCCAGACGCCCGCTTAAGGGCTTCACTGAAGCAGCTACTCCACTCAGACCACACAGCACCGCAGAAAGAACACAGCTACACTGGCCAGCGTTTGATACCAGTTGCCAGAAAGCCCATCTGGACTTTAGGCGCCTACCCATGACTCGGTTCACCACAACCCTTAGCGTTAACCCCACAGCAAACTGCCTGTACTGTATGAAAAGAGTTTTGAGTACCAAGAGAGGTTTTGCCTTCATCCCATTAAATAAACCCCATGCTAAAAGTTGATACTACAAGTAGACGTACTAAATATAGCAGTCTACCCACATCCTCCACCACCCTCTCCATCACCACATGAAGGCTCAGATTCATAAGGAGGGGTTTATGAACCATTACCTCAGACGCAACAATGGTAAAGGCAGTTTTGGGAACTACAGACTATAAGGATAATGTGCCACTGAGCTTTGAAGAGACTCACAAATGCAAACCACATATGGACAACCATCAATAACCTGCCCCATCTTACAAGAACACTGACACACTGCAACATCGCACAACCTAAACATAGCATGCACCGACAGGACCCCTCAGAGATCTGGCACAGAACAGGAATGCCAACTCCTGAGAACGAAAGCAGCCATTTCCGTAATGAGCAGGAGCAAACAGCACATGATCTCCGGCACATGTGCTGCCCGTTCCTACAGGTCACAGAAGTCACCACCATCGTCTTCAGGGAGCTCCTGAGTTGGACTCCAACTGTTACCCACAATCTCCACTTGGTGGGGTTTAGTTCAGCACCTACACTGCTCAGATCATACAGCATCACAGTGCGGGAATCACAAATCCCACGCAGCTTGTGACATGTCCCCTCAGTGCTAGCCGGATGCAGGATTTGACAAGTCATGACAGCCATCCACACCTAGTCTACATCTACTTGCCCCTTCATGACTCTACAACGCATTATCTTTCTAACAACTAACCACACAGTAGGATACAAGCTTTATAAACCTAGATTAGAGGTCAGTTCTCAAGGACACAGGCAAACCCTAAAGAGCACATAGTAATCTACTGCTAGTGCCCTCCACCACCCCTGCCATCACCACACGAAGGCTTGAATTCATAATGAGGGACTTATGATCCATAGACCTCCGACATAACAATGAAGAGGATAGCTTTAGGCACCAGTTTTATATTGATCCTTGCTCACAGCAGCTGCAAAATACCCAAAAAAAAGGCCAAATGGAACTTACCTACAATCTTGCAGATGGCAAGGTGATGTTCTTCTAGTAGTAGATCCAGCTTTCACAGCTACAAAAGAGGAAAACACGACACTTAAAAAACGTTTTAGTGTCGATTCAGAAACTGCAGGAGATTGATGTCGAATTTAAGAAATCCAACAATATTCAGACAAAGGGTAGAACTTATGCATCATAGAGTTATATAGTGAGCAGAACATTCAATACAGTAACACTTACCGTACTTACCCTGATCTTCTCAGCAGAACAAACATAAATCACATTATCACAATAGCATTGTACGGTGAACAGACATACTAAACTATGGTGCTAAAGTAAGAAGGGGATGGAGGGGTGGGAAGTGTGGGGGGGGGCGGAGTCATTCTGATCAAAGTATTAAAGTGATAACCCCTCCATTATCACAATGATACAGTGACAATAATGACCAAGATTTTTTAGTGACCAGTTACCCAAGAGTTGCCAGAGACAGTAATAAGGGTAGTGTGTCTAATATTATATACACAGAGGAAGGTGGAGGAAGACAAGGCCAGCAAATACAACCTATAACCCCGACAGAGTTGATCCAGAGGAAGGTGAAAACTGGCAGTCAGTACAAGACCCAGGATCAACTATTCTAACAAGTGTAAAACCCTCATACAGTAGGGAATATTGAAATATAATATCCACAGTGTGTCATTTTATAACATTCATATACACATTAGATAAGGTTGCATAAAGAGAAACATACATAAAGTACAGCCCTACAGAGTTGATCCAGAGGAAGGCAAAAAACCCCATCAGGCCGATGCCAATAACCCCATGTTATGGGAAAAAATTCCTTCCCGACTCCAGTACGGCAGTCAGTATAAGACCCTGGAAAAAACTCGTCTAGATTTACCATTAGGACTGGGGACAGCCAAAAAAAAGTAGTAATACATGCATTCTCTATAGTAGGTTGAGCTAGGGCTGGGCCAACAGTCTCCATACAGTAGTATGGTGAGCTGCCATTTCCCTACAGCTTATATTAGTCTAGGCATACTAATGCCATTAGGATTAGACTCATTTCTATCATGGTATTAGAGGGAAAAACCTACTACAACTCAGGGGGCCTAGGGCAGAGACTAGCCAAAGCAGAAAGTTACTCTGATGGCATGGTGAAGCAAGAAATGCAGAGCATCAATTGCAAAGTTTTTTTTCTTTTCTTAATTTAATTACTAGCCTTCACACGGTGTTACATCAATATCCCCTCCAATATCAATGCAACGGGTCATGCTCCGGCACCCTATCTAGCTAGGAGTAGGGATGGGCCTATGGCCTCACCATGCAGTTGTATGGTGAGCTGCCAGGTTGTTTTATTAGTCTAGGCATACTAATGCCACTAGGCGGCGGCGTTCTCATCAGAGCATTAAAGCAATAACTCGCCCAACTATCACAGTAACACAATGACAAAAGCAGCCAAAACCGCCAGACTAGGGCTACACCTATTAATGCCATTAGGAATAAGGGAGGCCAGTTCCATCAAATGCATTAATGCAATAACCGGCCGAAATATCACAGAAATACAATGACAGACGGCTAAACCCGTCAGGATCTGCTCTCAAGTAGAACTGGCAGGCATAGCTCTCTATAAGACCCGCCAAGATATAGATCTGTTAAGAACCACCGGGCGCTGTCTCTATAAGAACTGCCAAGCACAGCTCGCTCTATAAGAACGGTCACCTTCAGAGCTCCCACAGAGTTCCACAGGCAAAGCTAAGAGCAAATAAAATGGGGAAACCCTACCGTGTCAAACCAGCCAGTCTCCACGTCTCTGCAGCACACCAGTCCACGCCGTCCTCCTTCTGCACAACTAGTCTCCGTGTACTACAACAGCTGTATTTAAGGCATCACATGCTTGCCACGCCCCCTCACGTGTTTCTGAGGGGGCGTGGCCAACTAATTGGGAAGGTTTCTACACAGCTGTTGTAGCACGTGCCAAACAAGTGAAAGTGGGTGTGGCTGGAATAAATTCACATAGCAGGCAAACAGCAGACTGTCTAAAGCAATATGTTTCTAAAGCTTTCTAAAGTTTATATGACTGTGCTGACAGTACCAGTATTAAAGATGGTAGACGCGAAAACCTAGTGGGCTAAAGGACTTCCGGTGACGACGAGATCATGTGATCAGACTGGCGTGGGCGGAGCTATTCAGGACAGTGCCGAGTTACACAGGAAAAGGAAGTTGCAGTGAATGGAGACTGGAAGGAGGTAAGAGACAGCATGTGTAAGCAAGAGGGGTGGAAAGGGCTGGGGGAGGGGGGTCAGGCTGTGTGTGAGCATGATAGAGGAGTTTGGCTGGGTAAAGGCTAAATACTAGACTCCGTAAGGACCGTCTGCCGTTACAAGGTCACATGACCGGATAGGCGTGTCTTTACTTGTAAGCAGGACCTTCCACAGTATCCTGTGTAGTGGAGCAACATGGAGAGCTGCGAGGTGCACGATTTAGTGAAGGGGGGGAAGATACAGTAGGTGGACTGCAGGGAGTAGTGTAGAGGGGGAGAGATGTGCAGGGTCGGACTGGCCCGCCGGGAGACCGGGGAATCCCCCGTAGGCCCCAGCCTGGACTATTAAGACCCTCATTATGGGTTCCTACCGGACCTCCACTGCCTTTTGTTTTTAGTAGACAGTGGAGGTTCGGTAAGGCGTCTGCCCAGGGCGGGTGTCAGCACCCGGGCAAGTCACTGTGAAGTATGAAGGGAGAGAGACTCCGTGCTGAAGAGACAGCATGTGTGAGTAATAGGGGAGACATGGGGGGGCAGACTGTGTGAGCAAGAGCGGAGACATGGGGGCCAGGCTGTGTGAGCAAGAGGGGAGACATGGAGGTGTAGGCTGTGTGAGCAAGAGGGGAGACATGGAGGTGTAGGCTGTGTGAGCAAGAGGGGAGACATGGAGGTGCAGGCTGTGTGAGCAAGAGGGGAGACATGGACGTGTAGGCTGTGTGAGCAAGAGGGGAGACATGGGGGGCAGGCTGTGTGAGCAAGAGGGGAGACATGGAGGTGTAGGCTGTGTGAGCAAGAGGGGAGACATGGAGGTGCAGGCTGTGTGAGCAAGAGATGAGACATGGAGGTGCAGGCTGTGTGAGCAAGAGGGGAGACATGGAGGTGCAGGCTGTGTGAGCAAGAGGGGAGACATGGAGGTGCAGGCTGTGTGAGCAAGAGGGGAGACATGGAGGTGCAGGCTGTGTGAGCAAGAGGGGAGACATGGAGGTGCAGGCTGTGTGAGCAAGAGGGGAGACATGGAGGTGCAGGCTGTGTGAGCAAGAAGGGGGGAATGGGGGGTTCAGGCTGTGTGAGCAAGAGGGGAGACATGGAGGTGCAGGCTGTGTGAGCAAGAGGGGAGACATGGAGGTGCAGGCTGTGTGAGCAAGAGGGGAGACATGGAGGTGTAGGCTGTGTGAGCAAGAGGGGAGACATGGGGGGCAGGCTGTGTGAGCAAGAGGGGAGACATGGAGGTGTAGGCTGTGTGAGCAAGAGGGGAGACATGGAGGTGTAGGCTGTGTGAGCAAGAGGGGAGACATGGAGGTGTAGGCTGTGTGAGCAAGAGGGGAGACATGGAGGTGTAGGCTGTGTGAGCAAGAGGGGAGACATGGAGGTGCAGGCTGTGTGAGCAAGAGGGGAGACATGGAGGTGCAGGCTGTGTGAGCAAGAGGGGAGACATGGAGGTGCAGGCTGTGTGAGCAAGAGGGGAGACATGGAGGTGCAGGCTGTGTGAGCAAGAGGGGAGACATGGAGGTGCAGGCTGTGTGAGCAAGAGGGGAGACATGGAGGTGCAGGCTGTGTGAGCAAGAGGGGAGACATGGAGGTGCAGGCTGTGTGAGCAAGAGGGGAGACATGGAGGTGCAGGCTGTGTGAGCAAGAGGGGAGACATGGAGGTGCAGGCTGTGTGAGCAAGAGGGGAGACATGGAGGTGCAGGCTGTGTGAGCAAGAGGGGAGACATGGAGGTGCAGGCTGTGTGAGCAAGAGGGGAGACATGGAGGTGCAGGCTGTGTGAGCAAGAGGGGAGACATGGAGGTGCAGGCTGTGTGAGCAAGAGGGGAGACATGGAGGTGCAGGCTGTGTGAGCAAGAGGGGAGACATGGAGGTGCAGGCTGTGTGAGCAAGAAGGGGGGAATGGGGGGTTCAGGCTGTGTGAGCAAGAGGGGAGACATGGAGGTGCAGGCTGTGTGAGCAAGAAGGGGGGAATGGGGGGTTCAGGCTGTGTGAGCAAGAGGGGAGACATGGAGGTGCAGGCTGTGTGAGCAAGAGGGGAGACATGGAGGTGCAGGCTGTGTGAGCAAGAAGGGGGGAATGGGGGGTTCAGGCTGTGTGAGCAAGAGGGGAGACATGGAGGTGCAGGCTGTGTGAGCAAGAGGGGAGACATGGAGGTGCAGGCTGTGTGAGCAAGAAGGGGGGAATGGGGGGTTCAGGCTGTGTGAGCAAGAGGGGAGACATGGAGGTGCAGGCTGTGTGAGCAAGAGGGGAGACATGGAGGTGCAGGCTGTGTGAGCAAGAGGGGAGACATGGAGGTGCAGGCTGTGTGAGCAAGAAGGGGGGAATGGGGGGTTCAGGCTCTGGGGGGATGGGCACTGTGAGCATGGTTGCGTCTAGATTGGAGTTGCTCCTGGTAGGTCCTCCCTCCAGCAACTCCAATCTAGTCACCTCACTAGTGAACGGTCTAGATTGGAGTTGCTGGAGGGAGGACCTGCTAGAATCAACTCCAATGTAGACTGTTCAGTACTGAGGTGACTAGAATGGAGTTGCTTCGAGGAGCTACCGCCAGAAACTCCAATCTAGTCACTTCGCTACAGGAGCAGCTAGAGTGGAGTGTCTATAGGGAGGATCCGTAACTGGCCAAGAGAGACATTGTATATGTATATAATATCAATAAAAATATAGGAAAAACACATTCCTGGACATGTATACATTTGGCACTGATATAATTACATAAAATATACCTATATAAATATATATTTGCCATATGCTGTGTACAGGGCGGTGACGCCGCAGCCTTACGTGTTTATTATAACTTGCGCCACTTATTGTAAGTGATAATGGAAATATATGGCAATTTAATAACTGATATAGAGCTAAATTCTGACGTATCGCTGTGCGCCTGATTTATCAGTATATAGTTACTGCAGGTAGGCTCATGATGGTCTCGGCATATTCTGTAGTTACAATAGGTAAGTCCTCCTTGCAGCAACTCCATTCTAGCTGTCTCACTACGGAACTGACTAGAATGGAGTTGCTGCAGGTAGGTTCGTGGTCTGGGTATATTCTGTAGTTACAATAGGTAGGTCCTCCTTGCAGCAACTCCATTCTAGCTGTCTCACTACGGAACTGACTAGAATGGAGTTGCTGCAGGTAGGTTCATGGTCTGGGTATATTCTGTAGTTGCTATAGGTAGGTCCTCCTTGCAGCAACTCCATTCTAGCTGTCTCAATACAGAACTGACTAGAATGGAGTTGCTGCAGGTAGGTTCATGGTATCGGTATATTCTCCATAGGTTATTCAGTATAGGACCTATATCTTATAAGCTCCGCTTACAGTAATATTAATAAAACACACATTTTAAAAATTTATATTTTATTGAAATAAAACCATCCGCACAATCCTCATTATCCATATTTAAAAAAAACCCAAAACTAAACAAAAAACCACCTCCACTAGTTACCAACGTAGTCCATCAACCCCCTCCCTTCTACCAACTTACCTGTCCTGGTCTAGTATTACCTGCTTTCATGGAATAAACCAGCCGTTGTCGTCTCATGCGGTGGGGTTACTAGAGTAAAGACAGGATCACATGTGCGCCAGGTTCTATGTTGTTTAAAGAGGACCTTTCACTTCCTGGGGCACATGCGGTGTAATACACCACTAGAAAACCAACAGTGTGCTGAATTCAGCGCACTATCGGCTTTCCCTTTCTGTGCCGGTACCGTAGTTCTTCACTGTCAGAAGGGAGTTTCTAACAGACAGTCAGGAACGCCTTTCTTCACAGTAGCATCTATTGCGCTGTATTGTGAGACTGAGGGGCATTGCTTATTTCCAACGATTACTTCTATGGACGAGTACTATCAGGAGGGGAGGAAGCGTTCCTCACCACTCTCACAGTACGACTTTCGGCTTTCTAGCGGTGTATTACACTGCATGTGCCCCAGGAGGTGAAAGGTCCTCTTTAAATCTGTCATGTGACCTGAATGATGAAAAGCCAGATCGCTAAAACATCGGTTACTCATGGACACCAGTGGACTCCATTGACTTAATGGGGTCAGCCGTTTCTATAGTGAAACGGGCAGAGAGAACAATCCTCCGTGCAGGACTTTTCTCTCTGTCGATTTCTGCGGCCGATGTGAATCTAACCACAAATTTAGTCCAGTGACCTTCTTTTTTAATTAATGGAGAACCAGAATGTGAGGCCGCCTCCTACTGAAAGGATAGTACCTCAGGATAGGCCATCAGTATTAGATGTGTGGGGGCCCCTGCAGATCTCTGGTGTTGTACAAACTGTAGTGGTGAGTGTAGGTACTGCAGCGATGCGCCATTACAATCTCTGTACCGGAGATATGCAGGGGTTTTACGTGTTGGGGTTCCCCTGCAGGTCTAATATTGATGGCCTACCCTGAGAAAGTGGATAACTCCATGAGGCTGGCTCCCCACACCACTTAAACACCGTGGAAGAAACGTGGCAGAAAAAAAAAACCCAATCCCATCCCCATTTTACGGTAAAATAGATGCAGCGGATACGCTGCACTGTCATGGTTTTGGAAATTGGAGCATGCCAGTTATACCCCAGGACACACCGGCGGCGGCTTCCCTATTGGTATAGTTAAAGCAGAAAGTCCACAGAGGAAACCTGTACAAAGCGTTACAGGAAGAACCCTGATGTGTTGCTGTTTTTCCAACAGTGTTTTTTTTTTTGCTACAGGTGCTACGTGGGGCCTTAACCACAGTCATGTCAAGCTTGTGATGAACCCCTTCTTGGGTAATCAGCAATTCAATCACTTAGATGGAATCACTGACTGCAGGAGGTTGGGGGAGTCAGTGGTGAATACAGCTCACCAGGCACACTTGGTGGTCTTCGGGGGGCACGTTGTATTAATGAATATATGGGGGGGAGAACACAGGCAGCCTGCTATACAAATAAAGCAGGGGTCGGCAACCTTCAGCACACCAGCTGTTGTAAAACTACAACTCCCAGCATGTATACTTGCTCTGCTGTTCTTGGAACTCCCATGGAAGTGAATGGAGCATGTTGGGAGTTGTAGTTTCACAGCAGCTGGAGAGCCGAAGGTTGCTGACCCCTGAAATAAAGTATAGCTGCCCTAATCTTCCTTAGGGTTGCACCTGCTGTACAGGGAGAGTAAAGTGACCATGACATTTGTTAGAATTGCTAACTCATGCACTAGAAAGAGTTAATTGCAGTCATAACCTGACCACGACTAACCCCAAGTGCAAGAGTCACAGTCAAGGGTTTACACTCAGTTATGACACACAGAAAAGTAATGTCTTAAGATTTGCCCCCATCTAGTGAAGGGACTCTTTCTGCTCTAAAGGAGTTCCTGCATTGTGAGTAACCTCTTTATACAGCAATGACCATCAGTTTGGTGCTAGTGATCACTGCAGGGTTGGAGAGTGAGCAGTGCAGAATATTTATACCTACAGCTCACACAGGAGGCAGCCCCCAGGTCCTGGATCTCCCCTATCATACAGATGGCAGCCCCCCTTGCCCCTCTCAGGCTACAGATGGCAGTCCCCCTCAGTATACAGCAGGAGCACCCTAACACATAGGTGGCAACATCCAAGGTGCCGGACCCCTCCAACACACAGGCAGCATCCCCAAACACACACAGGTGGTAACATCTCAGGGCCCAAGAACAACCCCCACCCACATACAAACAGCACTGCAGGAATCCCCCATTTACATGAAGGCAGCACCCAAATGACCTAAACACAACAAAGCAGTACCCTGGAACCTCCGCCACGTGCCCACAGGTGGAAGTACCCAAGGGGCCATCACCAAAACCACCTCACACACACACAGGTAGCATCCCAGGGGCCTCCAAACAAGGACACAGGTCGCAGCACCCTGGGACAGAACTCCCTCTCACATACAAGCAGTACCCCAGGACCCCAACACACAAATTCAATACCCCTGGGAACCCACACAAACGCATGCAGCAGGCCCCCCTGGGGACCCTCCCCACCATTACATGCAAGCAGCACCCCAGGGATGTTTGCTCATCCATTAGATGTCAGCAGCACCCCAAGGACATCGCCCCCCTGTAGATGCCCAAGCACACCAAGGATGCATGCCAACATAATTAGATGTCGATGGCACCCCAGGGTCTCTGCCCCTTTTAGTTGCCAGAAGTACGCCAGGGACACCTTGCCCCTATCCATGCCAACAGCATACACCATAGATGCTAATAGCACCCCAAGGACCTCCCCCTTTATGTCAGAAGCACCTCGAGGACCTCTACCTTTCTTCAGATGCCAGCATCCCAAAGACCCCTGCCCACTTAGATGCTAGCAGCATCCAAGGGACTCATGCACTCCTTCAGATGCCAACTGCACCCCCCCCCCTTCGAAGCACACCAAAGATCCCTGTCCTTCTCTTTTAGTTGCCAGCAGCACCCCATAGGCCCCTGCCCCTTCTTAGATGCCAGTAGTACCCCAAAGACCCCCTCCCCCCCCCCCCCCAGATGCCAGCAGTATCCCAAAGACCCAGTGCCCCCCATTAGATACCAGCAGTACTTCAAAGACCCACTGCCAGGGGTGTAACGATCGTGACCTGGCCCGGTGAGACACGGGGCCAGTAGCCAGCTAGAGATAGTCGGGGTCCAGTACCACTATGTGACAGCAGCAGGGGAAAGCCTGGTTCCCCGACCACTATATATATTGTAAATGAAAAGGGGCACCGGCATATTGCCAGGCCCTTTTTCAATAGACACTGGCCCAGGAGAGGTGACTTAAAATAAATAGATATACTCACCTCTCTGCGTCCTCTCCGGCGTCTTCCATCATGTGATTGAGGCCTGAGATTAGGCCCCAGCAGTCAGATGGAGCGCAGCGGCGTAATGATGTCAGTGACCCCTCATGTGACTGCTGAGGACCAATCACAGGACTCAACAGAGACGTCAGGAAGATGCTGAAGACAGCCGGAGCCAGGATACCCAGGAAAGGCGAGGCGAGTATTAGGGTTTGTTATTTTTATTCACCTACCCTGGGCCTCCAATTATTATACTCTGGGGTCTGAGGAGACCACAGTGTAGAATAATATCACTGGAGGGGGCTGTTGGGAGCATATAATACTGGGGGGGGGGGGGAGGCATTGCTGGAGATATAATGTGTGTGTTGGGGGGGGGGGGCACTGCTTGACATGTAATATTGTATATGGGGGGGGGGGGGCTGCTGGGTATGTAATACTGAATGGGGGACACTGCTGGGCATGTAATACTGTGCACGCCACTGCCTCCCCTCTTAGATGCAGCAGTACCCCCAAAGATCTCCTGTGCCCCCTTAAATGCCAGAAACACCTAAAGGACCCCGTCTCCCTCTATGCCAACGACTCCTATACCACCCTAAACATCAATCCAATCCACCAGACCCTCCGGGATACAGTCCCATAAAAAACTCGCTCCCCTCAGCCTAATCCAACGTGCAGTCCCAAGTAACTACATCACTCTCTCTCCTCAGCCTCATCCAATGTGCAGTCCCATGTAATTATATCACTCTCTCTCTTCAGCCTCATCCAATGTGCAGTCCAATGTAACTACATCAATCTCTTCCCTCAGCCTCATGGAACATGCTGTCCCATGTAACTACATCACTCTCTCTCCTCAGCCTCATCCAACATGCAGTCCCATGTAACTACATCACTCTCTCTCCTCAGCCTCATCCAACATGCAGTCCCATGTAACTACATCACTCTCTCTCCTCAGCCTCATCTAATGTGCAGTCCCATGTAACTACATCACTCTCTCTCCTCAGCCTCATCCAACATGCAGTCCCATGTAACTACATCACTCTCTCTCCTCAGCCTCATCCAACATGCAGTCCCATGTAACTACATCACTCTCTCTCCTCAGCCTCATCTAATGTGCAGTCCCATGTAACTACATCACTGTCTCCCCTCAGCCTCATCCAACATGTCGTCTCATGTAAAACAAACCTGTCTCTTCTCTTCCATCCTCCATTACCACAAGACAATCCTCTCTGCTTTCTGTTCTCCAGCTTCATGAGCTCGGCTCCGGCTTCCTCTATACAACACAGAGCAGTGATGGCCGAAACTCTGCCCTCCTCTGAGAGGCCACGCCCCTTCCTGTGACATCATACCTACCAGGAGCAACTCCACTCTAGTCACGACCCTGTGAGCATATAATACTGTGGGGGGTGTCACTGGTGAGCACATAATTCTGTTTTGGGGGCCACTGTGGTGCACATAATAATGTTTGGGGGTCACTATGGAGTACCTAATTCTGTTTAGGGGCCTCTGTGGTGCACATAATACTGTTTGGGGGCCTCTGTGGTGCACATCATACTGTATGGGGGTCACTATGGAGCACGTAATACTGTTTGGGGGCCACTGTGGTGCACATCATACTGTTTGGGGGCCCCTGTGGAGCACGTTATGCTGTCCCAGTATTGCTTACATGTGGGGCGTTGCGCTGCTTTCTCACCGTATTCTTGATAGCTGCAGTTGTGGGTACTAAAGCTGTATCTCTTTCAGGTATCTGAGATATTGCTTTAGCGCCCATAACCGCCACTATCAAGAATTCACTCTAGTTATGGGGATAGGGGACCACGGACAAAAGTTTGTACCCAGGCCCACAAAACATTAGTTACACCAATGGCGCTGCTCTGGGTCCAGGCACCGCCATTAATATACCTTATTTTTAACTAGATCGACTGTGCTGATACACAGACGTCCTGCACTTGGATGTAAAGTGGCCACCTCCGTTCATCAGGATCGCAGGTAGGTGAGTATTTTTTTTTTTTTTTTTTAAAGCTTAGTTTTGGGTATTTTAATAGTACAAGGGGTTGTTTGGAGTGGGAAATTATAATTATAAGGAGGGGGCATTATGAACATAAGGGGGGTCATTTTTATAGGGGTTATTAGGGGACATTACGAATACAAGGGGAGGCTATATTAGGAGGCATTATGAACATAAGGGGGTAGTCATTGATATTAGGGGTGCAGTATTTATGTCAGGGGGAATTAGGGGCATACTATGAGGGGGCAATTAATTTAATGAAAGTGGCACTTGGGCTTTATTAAGACTAAGGCCTCACGTTGCAAACTGCAACAAAATAGCGCTGCAGAAAAAACCGCAGCAGCAACGCATTGTGTTTTTTTTCCCGCAGCGCTTTTCATTTTCTGCTTCCATTACACCTATAGGGAAACCATCAGTGTTTTCGTAGGTATAAGTGATATTCCAGCGATTTCCAAAACCCCAACGGTTTTGGAAATCGCAGCATGTTCACTGCCCATAATTTTCCAGAACGTGTGGATGGGATTTGCTAGAATCCCATTCACATTGCAGGAACTGTCGGCTTTTCCCGTGGTGTTTTCGCCATATGAAGCCCCATCCACACTTTGCGGTAAAATAAGATACATGCTGTAATTTCCAAAGCAGTCTTGGTTTTAGAGTTAGACATTGCAGCATGCCTATGGAAATTCTGGCGGTTTCAATATAATTGAAGCAGAAAATAGAGAGGAAAGCTCTGCAAACTTTCTGTGCAAAGGGCTGCGGCAAGAAACGTGATGCGTCATGGACGCGGTTTTTCCCGCAGCGCTTTTTTGCTGCAGGACACCACGTGGGGCCTTGTACTGGAAAACTCCTTAAGCCTATTTATATTGATGATCTATCCTCAGAATAAATCATCAATAAGAGATAAGTGACCCCCTGATCAGTTGTATGAAGGGGCCATGGTGCCTGTTTATATCACACGCTGTCTGTTTATAGTGACCGTGTGGTGCAATTACAGCCTTGTCACATAGACGCTTATAGGACGAGGCTGTAGTTACATGACATGGCCACTGTGAGATGTACGATACTGTGTAAACAGAGAAGGGGTCACGGCGCTTGCACAGATGTCACGATTCACTCAAACAGCTGATTCATCCCTCATTATTACACCTCAGCCACGGAGGTGTAAAAAAAAAAAAAAAAAAAAACCCACACACTCGCCTGTCCCCAGCACCCTGTTGTCCTCCGCCTCTGTCTGTTCGGTCTGATGGCAACACCTCATTTCTGGAAATTCTGTACCCAATTCCTCTTAGCGGTCACATGATGTGCAGGACTCCAAGCAAGAAGGTGCCAGCACGAGACTGAATGGACACTGGCCGAGGACAACGGGTTGCTGAGGACAGGTGAGTATGCTCTTTTATTTTAAACCTCCAGCCCGGCACATGAGTTGCTCCAATTCCTGGACAATATCTTTAAAGGATTTATCCATGTTTCTAATATTTATGGCCTGTCCTCAGGATAAGCCATCAATATTACATCTGTGGGAATCTGACAGCCAGGACCTCTGCAGATGAGCTTTTTCATTACAGTGCGGCTACAGGTAATGGTGACAATTCTAGGAGCCACGCTGCTCTCTTGCCATACAGGATGTAGCAGTGGGTTTAGGTAGTGCAGTGGTACACATCGTATGGCAGGCGAGCAGCCGGCTCCTGATATTACCTTTAGCCATCCTGTCTCTGTACAACTCATCTACAGGGGTCCTGGCGGTGGGCCCCTAAAAACAATTCCACTGGTGGGCCCTAAACACCCCAGTCCGACCCTGTGCAGGGTGGATGTGGGGTACACAATTCACTGTGGCGGAGAGATGGGTGCATGGCAAACTGTGGGGTGCCTGGTGAATTGGGGGGGGGGGATTTAGAGCTGTGTTACTTTAATGGATGGCAAGCTATGGTTGATGCTTGGTGGATTTAGGGTAAGTTCACACAGGTTTTTTTTTTTTGCTCAGTTTTTTTCTGGGAGCCGTTTGTTCCAGCTCCTAGAAAAAAGAACGGACATGTTCATTCTTCAGACACCTCACGACATCCGCCTGAAGACACTCCCTCCTCCCAACTAGGCCCATTCATTTGGACCTAATCCGGAGCGGAGTGCGCAACTGGATGCTGGTGCAGTGCACTGGTATCCAGTCACAGCCACCTGTATTTTGGGACCGGAACCTGAGGCAGCCTCAGGTTCCGATCCAAAATACCCCGTGTGAACCCGGCCTAAGGATTGCATAAGAGGCACAAAGAAACTCCTCCATTGGCGGTGCAGAGGTGATTGACAATGTGCTTTAGGTTAAAGCCCCACATAGGGGGCCACAGCCAAAAAGCTCTGCAGGAAAAACCTCTGTGGAAACACATTGCGATTTTCCTACAAGGCCTTTCACGTAAAATGTGCAGTTTTCCTCTGCGGACTTTCTACTTTAGATATACATATAGTTTCCATGTGCTGCAATGTACAAAAAGTAATGGGGGGGATAGTGCAGTGCTTGTTAGTAATGTGGGGGTACACCGGAGGGACATGGGGGATAGTGGGATATACCTGGATGTAGTTATAGCTGCACTCGTTAGTATCGGGTCTCCAATACTGTGAAGACCCAGTGGCTATGATGGCCGCCATCTTTAAAGGTCCGGCATGTACTATTACAGATGTCGGGAAGGGATACAATTATTTAAAGGGATCCTATCATTTAAACACTTTTTTTTTTTTTTTTCCTAGCTGACACGTCGGAATAGCTGACACGTGCAGGCTATTCGTCTTTATCCGTCGTCTCCGGTCTGCCGTTCGGTAGAAAGACCGGTTTTTACTGGTATGCAAATGAGTTCTTCTGCAGCACTGGTGGGGTGGGGGGAAGCGCTCAGACAGCACTTGCGGCATCCCCGATGCTGCCAGAGAACTTTCTCCAGCGACGCCTCCATCTTCAACAGCAACCGCCTCTTCTGCGTCTTCTCTGGGGTCACACTCCGGCGCTTGCGCAGTCGGTTCTGCCTTCGGGATGCAGGCAAGAGCCGAGTGGACAGGCCGGCGGCCATTTTTTTGGAGGCCGTTACGCGTGCATGTGCAGTACGCTCCTGTTCTCCATACAACTACAGGAGCTTACTGTGCATGCGAGCGTAGCGGCCTCCAAAAAAATGGCCGCCAGCCTGTGCACTTGGCTTTTGTCTGCGTCCCAATGGCAGAGCAGACTGTGCAGGTGCCGGAGTGTGACCCCAGAGAAGACGCAGAAGAGGTGGTTGCTGTTGAAGATGGAGGCATTGCTGGAGAGACTTCTCTGGCAGCATTGGGGAAGCCCCCAGTGCTGTGAAAACTCATTTGCATACCGGTAAAAACCCGGTATTTCTACCGAACGGCGGGCCGGAGACGACTGATAAAGGTAGGAGACAAATAGCCTTTCTTAAGGCTATTCTGCCGTGTTAGTCATAAAACAATGCGTTTGAATGATAGCGGTCACTTTTTAAAGGGATTCTGAGTTTGTTCATGTTTTGCTATTATTTTGTTGTTTTGACTTTTTTTTATTTTTAACAAATTTTATTTTTTGGGCAAAAAAATAAAAAAAATAGATGTGTAAATAGTGTTTTCTGAATGTCATAACTTTAATAGTAAGAAATCCACCAATTCGCTATAACTTACCCCATCCCCACCTCTTGTGTCACCAAAGCGACTCTGACTCATCAAGGCACAACAGGATCTCTGCATACAGTAGTGGAAGACCTAGAACATGATGGAGTAAGGTTACGTTCACACTACTGTTATGCACGTCCGTTACTGTTACCTGTCATAGGATGAGAGCAACAGACATAGATGGAGTCTCCTCATCCTCCTGCGTCTGTTCCCATTGACTAGAATATTAAGAAAAAAAAACCCATTAAGGACGCCGTCTTCTGTCTCCTTTTTTCTGTCTCTTGTGTTTTTTCCGTAATTTTTGTTTATTTTTGTAAAGGAAGGAAAATGTCCGGTGCGCACAACTTATTCTTCAGTCACAAAACTAAACTTAAATGATGGGAGACTGAGGACAGATGGGAGACTGAGGACAGACAGGAGACAGCAGCCATCGTGTTGTCTACATTAGTGTTAACTTGAATGGACACTGACTGTCTCTGTCCATTTCTCTGCTGCAGTTAATGTCCGTTGCGGTCATCCATCAACGGACATTAAAGGGGCTCTTTCAGCAAAATTTTGTTGTATGAGCCCCACATATGCGTGAATAGCCTTTAAAAAAAAGGCTATTCAGGCACCGCTAATCTCATTTTAATCCCCCGTCCTGTTTTAAAATAAAACTATAAAAACATATATGTAAATCATACTTGAACTTGCACACTGGGCGGTGATGCACGATCCGACGTCATCTTCTGCCACGCCTACCTCTTTCGGCGACGCCCACCGGTCCTGTCTCTTCCCCGGCTTCATCTTCTTCCATCGGTTCAAATCCAATTGGTTGAAATCCGGCGTGTGTGCAGTAGAGCTCCCTCCGGAGCTACTGCGCACACTCCGGCGGCACTGCCATTGAGAAAAATGGTGCCAGAGTATGTGCAGTAGCTCCAGAGGGAGCATTACTGCGCATGCGCCGGACTTCAACCAATTGGATTTGAACCGCTGGAAGTAGATAAAGATGAAGCCGGGAAGACCCAGGACCGGAGGGCGTCGCCGAAAGAAGAGGTAGGTGTGCTAGAAGATGTCGTATCGTGCGCGACCGCCCCCCGTGGATGTTCAAGTATGATTTACCTATATGTTTTTATAGTTTTATTTTAAAACGGGACGGGGGTTTAAAATAAGGTTAGCGGTGCCTGAATAGCCTTTTTAAAGGCTATTCACGCATATGTGGGGCTCATACAGCAAAATTTTGCTGATAGAGCCCCTTTAACAAGGGTAGCCTGAACCCGCCCTAGGGCTGCTATTACACAGGTGTGTTTTTGATCAGAGTAGAAACAACAGCACATGCGCTAATGTGAATAAAGATCACATGTGTAATGGCACCCTAAGGCCGGCTTCACATGGACACATTTGGTTGTCAGCTGTGGTTCCCAGACCAGGACCTGGACTCCCAGCAGTATAGTTGTTTATGATGCTAGGAGTTCCGGCTTCCTCGCAGCTTCAGCGTTCCATACTGTAATGTCCGTGTGAAGCTGGCCTAAGGGTTACTAATATGTGAGGCCCCACGTTGCGGAAACGCTGCTTATTTTGTTGCAGTTTTTGGAGGCAAAGCCAAGAATAGCTACAAGAGGAATGGGAAATGTAGAAGTATAAGAACTTCCTATATCTTTTGCACAATCCACTTCTGGCTTTGAGTCAAAAAACTGCAACAAGTAAAGCTGTGTTTCCGCAACGTGGGGCCCCGGCCTAAAGGAGTATTCTAGGAATATGCTGTTGAGCTCCACTTCTACTCAGTTAGAATCTGTACGTCACACGGCCATGCTGCAGTTCAATCTAATTGAAATGAATGGGGATGAGCTGTAATACTAAGCACGGCCTCTATACAGTGTATGCCACTGTGCTTGGTAAGTAGAGAAGAGACCACAGCAATCAATATCATAGTCCCAATAATCCCTTTAATTTATACCTTCATGTAACTCTAGGCTGAGACCTCACAAAATAGGACTGATCTAAGGGCGGGTCCACACTTGCGCCCGGTCTCTGCTTTGTGAGTTTCCATCTTGTGCCCGAGAAACCCTGATGGAAACCCGGCAGCCAGTGTCCGCTTGTGAGTGGCCGTGAGCGTCTTCAAATCTCTGCGGCGAAACTGTTTTGTTTTTTTTTAACTGGACACAAAGTTGGACATGCAGGACTTTGTGTCTGGGGAAAAAAAAAAAAAAAGGTTTCGCCGCGGATGCCAGAAGACGCTCACGGGCGGACACTTTGCAAACCCATTCAAATGAAAAGTGACTGCCAGTTTTTGTCTCCTGTCCAGTTTCTCGCAAACAAAGAAGACGGAAACCTGCAAAGCGGAGACTGGGCGCAGGTGTAAACCCGCCCTAAGATACATTCAGCACACTTTACTATACAATTGTATAGTGAATGCTGGATATTACTAGAGATGAGCGAACAGTAAAATATTCTATGTTCGTTATTCGTTACGAATAGCATCTCAATATTCGACTATCGAACCCCATTATAATCTATGGGAGAAAATGCTTTGTTTCAGAGGATCCTACCATTCGACTCAGGAGAGTCACCAAGTCCACTATTACACCTCAGCAAATGATGCCAACACCTCTGCAATGCAACTGGGACAGCAGGGGAAGCATGTCTGGGGGGCATCTAACAAGCCCAAGTCACTGTATTACCCCACTATCACAGCCTAACAACTACACACTTTCACATTCCAAAAAACCTCTATCAAAGTGGGAAAATACCTGGAAACCTTCTTTACTCCCCAAATGGATGGACACAAACCCCAATTCAAGCTCAACAAACAATAAAAAGCACCCCTTTTAAACCACGTTCTCCATGACAACCACAGATGGAATAGGCAATGGGAAATCCTTTAGTCCCCACCCCGAACTGTCGTTGTGGATGTGTGTGATGTGGTAAGACCTTCCAAAATTCACTTTTAAGGCCCTTAACATGAGCGCTTCCAAATTAAGTTACACACCCTTAAGCTGAGCTACCAGCAGAAATTGAGGCCCTTCAGGTTACTTCAGCCTTTTACCTGCAGAGTTTTAGGCCCTTGAACTTAGTTCAGCCTTGCAGCAGCAGAGATTTGTTGGTCCTTTGGGTGAGTTGAGCCTTTAAAAAGCAGTGCTTTGGGCCCTTTGGCTGACTAGAGCCTTTTAGCAGCAGGGTTTTATTTTTTGGCCCTTGGGGGAACCCTAAAACATTAATTTGCAGGCGCCTGTGGGGGGAGCCCTAAAACATTAATTTGCAGGCCCCTGTGGGGGGTATGCATGAGAAAAATTATTTCAATTAAAAAAAATAAATTTTTTTCAAACATTCAGTAGTAGGGGCTGGGGTTGTAGGAGGATGAGAAGGATGAGGAAGAGTAAATTGGTTCCTGACTGAATCTCTCCAGTACCTGGGCTATGGAGTGGATACCCAGCTGGATATCTACATCCTCACCCACGTCTCCTGCTGCTGCTGGCAGCCTCTCTCCAGTACCTAGACTCTGGAGCTGATACCCAGCTGGGTATCCACCTCCTCTCCCACGTACCCTGGTGCTGGCGAGGGGCACTGCTGGTAGCCCCTCTCTAGTACGTATAATGTGGAGCTGATACCCAGCTGGGTATACAGTTCCACGTGCTCACCAACGTAACCCGGTGCTGGCGAGGGGCACTGCTGCCAGCCCCTCTCCAGTACCTGGACTCTGGAGCTGATACCCAGCTGGGTATCCACCTCCTCTCCCACGTACCCTGGTGCTGGCGAGGGGCACTGCTGGTAGCCCCTTTCTAGTACGTATAATGTGGAGCTGATACCCAGCTGGGTATCTAGTTCCACGTCCCCTGCTGCTATGCTGCATGATTTGCTAGCTAGCTATTAATTGAGCTCTGAAAAGAGCTGTTATTATTCTCAATTCCTGCCTAAGGGCTCATTGACATGGAGTAACGCCGGGCGTGTATCACAGCCGTACACGCCGGCATTACGGCAGACTGCCAAACACTTCCCGTTCACTTCAATGGGAGCGCTCCCATTGAAGTGAATGGGAAGTTTTCGGCAGTCTGCCGTAACGCCGGTGTGTACGGCTGTGATACACGCCCGGCGTTACTCCGTGTGAATGAGCCCTAACAAAGCACTGTATCGCACTGACAGTCTGACGCCACACTCTATCACTCCAACACGAGAATGAGACGAAGATGGCCGACACTGTTCTTATGAATTGGGAGATCACCTGTTTTCGGCAGCCAATGGGTTTTTTTTTACATTTTTTTCACTGCCTCCGTTGTCGTAGTTCCTGTCCCACCTGCCCTGCACAGTTATTGGTGCAAAAAACACACCAGGGAAGGTGGGAGGGGATACGAATTTTTACTGCGTATGCGGCCTTGTATTTGATTGGGAACGAATACATCGAACGCCAAGATATTCGATCGAATACCTATTCGATCGAACGGCGTCCGCTCATCTCTAGATATTACCAGAAAAGAGTGGCTTCACTCACAAAACTGCTGCCGATGTTACAAGCCGTGCGGCTTCTGGGTAATACAGCGGTTATCTACTATATATAAACAGTATACAGGACTCATATTATAAGCCTACATTCACACTACACTGAATAATGGTCATGTCATCACATGGCAGCCTTACATTCAATGAGGCTATTCACATAGCCGGGTCACGGACCGTCAAACAATGCAACGTTCTCTTTCTCCACAGATCTCTTCATACACTGACTCTATCTTATACCATCTGAAACCTTCTAAGTACAGTATATGATACATGGATACAGTGTGAGACGGCTAAATACTATCACTGGAAGGACCTCACCGGTATGAAACCTTGTAAGCATAGGAAAGATGGAAAAGGTCCTTACGGAGTATAGTAAATTGCCAGGTCAGTGTGAGACGGCTAAATACTATCACTGGAAGGACCTCACCGGTATGAAACCTTGTATGTATAGGAAACATGGAAAAGGAAAACTCCCTCACACTTTTTGCTGAAAAATATTTTTACCGCTTTTATTGTTGATTTCCAAACAATTGTTGGAATAATAATAATAAGACACATATTATCTTTATCTTATAATTCTTATGATCTAATCTTGTCCCTTTATTGTGAGATTTACAAACATTACTGAAGCCGGAGCCCAGCTATTATAAAGGTCCTTACAGAGAGCGGGGTTTAGCCAATTCACTGTGAGGGTGCGTTCACACGATGTAACGTGGAGTGCAATCTGGCACGTATACACGTGTGAGCAGATTGCGCTCTGAAAAAGATCCCATTCATTTCAATGGGAGTTAGGAACGTATACGCCGTGTTATAGGGGGCAAAAATGGTCCCTACAAATGATGGGAAATAGACGGCTCACATAGAGTTGGCTAAATACTATCACTGGTGAGGACCTGGTCCCTCTGGAGTACGGGATTTAGCCAATTCACTGTGAGCTGGCTAAATACTATCTCGGTTAAGGACCCGACCACCAGGCGGGAAAAAGGTCCTTACCAGTAAGGGGAAATAGACAACTCACACTGAGCCGGCTAAATACTAGACCTGGTAAGGACCAGGTCCCTACAGCGTCTACAGGGGCGTAACTACCATAGAGGCAGCTGCCACAGGGCCTGGGCCATTAGGGGGCCCGGTGACAGCCGCTACCGCTGCATTTTTTTTTTTTTTTCTTTATAGGCTGTTAGGGACCCTATTCACTTGCCGATTCTGGCTGGGCTGGGATCGGTAAGTGACACTGCGGGCCCCACAAATACCATCATTATACTCGGGGGTCTTTGCAGACCCCCGAGTATAATGATCAACGGACCGGGAGAGGTAATAAACATAAAAAACACTGTTACTTACCTCTCCACGATCCTGCCAGGCCTCCTTTCTGACGTCTCTGACGTCACATGAACCCGGCCTGCGTCCCGGGTCATGTGATGTCTGACGTCATTTCAGAAGAACGGCAGCGGAGAAGACAGCGTAGGAGCCGGGGACAGGTAAGAAACAGTAATTTTTTATGTTTTTATTCTCCTGGGTCTCCGATTATTATACTCTGGGGTCTTTTCAGACCCCAGAGTATAATAATTGTTTATGGGTGTCCACTACTGTGTGCAGGGGCCACTAAGGGACATAATTCTGTGTGCAGGGGGCAGTAAGGGACATAATAGAGTGCGGAGGAGGGGGCCGGTCGAGGTCTTCGACGTCGGTGTCGTTCGGGGGAGGGGGGGGGCATGTCAAAAGTTCGCCACGGAGCCCCGCCATTCCTAGTTACGCCACTGGGCATCTAGTATTTAGTCACAACTGTTCAGGCTGTGTGTGAGCATGATAGAGGGGTTCAGGTTGTGTGAGGTGGGAGAGGTGCAGGATGTGTGACAAATGGGTCAGTCTCATGAAGGGAACACTTAAATAACATATGGGGGGGGGGATTTATTGTTTTACATGGGGCTTATGTCTCTGCTGTCACATCAAATTCCGGAATGTCCTTTTTTTTTTTTTTTTTTTATACATTTGACTAAAAATAAACCTCAAAACAATGTTTAACTAGGTTTTTGTTTGTTTCTAGGTTTATGTGAGATCTCAATGGTGTGAAGACTCCACTACAAGATCATTAGGTGCCAGTGCTCTAGACCAAGCGATGTGCCCCCTAGTGATCAAATGTCTCAACCGGACTCCTCCAAATAGGCAACACTTATTTTATAAACCTTTATAAGGCTTTGTTTGGAGCCTTCAGTAAAAGTTATTTGATGGTCCCCTCAGTGCCCCCACACTCAGGAGAATGTCCCCTTCACTGCCCACATGTAATATAATGGCCCCACAGCGAGCAGCATGTTATATAATGGCCCTTACTCTGCCTCTACATGTATGCAGCCTGCAGTAGAAGTGCCAATATTTTGTAATGCATTACATTAGGGATAAGGCCCCCTGGGGGGTATACCTGGGTCTGCAAAAAAAAAAATGCCCTATGCACCCCCATACACGGAATTAGAAAAAAAGTTATGGGTGTCATAATATTGGCACAGTTTTGGGTTTTTGTTACGGGGTTAAAATGTAAATAAAACCATATAAATTTGTTTTCCCTGGAATTGTACCAAAACATAGAATACAGGTGACATGTCATTTTTGGCTACAGAGTAAATGCCATTAAAACAACAATAGCCTCCCATGCCTGCGTTGTAGAGGTGGCTTTCCGACTGCAGAGCAAAGAGCAACGGCTGGACTATTGCGTACTGCGGCAGAGTCAGAAAAGAGGGAGGAGCTGTCTTACTGGAGGAAGTCTGGAAGTAAGAGAGAGGCAAGTATGATGGGGCGGGGGCGGTGGGCTTATTATGCTTGGTTCACACATCAGTATGCCATCCGTCCGTTTGAATTCAGTTTGAGACTTAAAACGGATTGATGCACATACTGATTGCATACTGATGTGTGAACCAAGCCTTAGTTGAGAAGGTCTAGTAGTGGTCAGGATAGCTAGAGAGACGGAGGGGGAGGTAGTGCAAGTCAGCGTACACGTACCATGATGCATTAGCTAAGGCTGCTTCACATCTGTGTTCGGTATTCCATTTGGAGAGTCCGCTTGGAGATGCCCTCTGAACGGAATATTGAACGCATTAAAAAGCGATGAGCAATGAAACCACACGGACCCACAGGCTATAATGGGGTCTGTGTATTTTCCGCACGAATCATGCAGAGAGAAAAGTGCTGCTTTCCCCCAATGGAAATATTGCAGGTGTTAATCCACCTATTGCTAGTAACAACGAATCCCAGTGCAGTGTAGGCACGACCCCTCAGGATCTGACACTAGCTGTTACCCCGGCCCCATCAGATGTCCATTATTAAGTATATACTATATAATCTTTTAACATGATGTGGTCTAGAATTCCGTTCCCCCGCCTCTCCCCTTCCTATTCCCATTCCTTGCTTATTTGGGTCTTCCCCTCCTCCTTGGTCTTTCTTTTGTAAGGTTTTACATTTTTTTACCTTAAATTATTATTATCTTTTTGATACTAAATATGAAATTAAAAATCAATTTTTAACTAAAAATATTCATTGTCCTGTTTTCATTTTCGTTTTCTCTGTGGTCTATAAAAAACTTTCATCAAACAGGTTTTCTAGGCTGATGGCCCCCCCTCCCCCTTAGGATAGGGTCACCAATATTGGATCAGTGGGACTCAGCACTTCCAGCCAGTCTCCAGTGCTAGAACCTAGAAGGCTCTGTAGACTGTATGTTGGCGGTGGTTAATACTACAGCTCTGTTCACTGTATATAAGCAGGGTAGAATACTACAGCTCTGTTCACTGTATATAGGTGGTGGTTAATACTACAGCTCTGTTCATTGTATATAAGCGGGGTAGAATACTACAGCTCTGTTCACTGTATATAGGCGGTGGTTAATACTGCAGCTCTGTTCACTGTATATAGGTGGGAGTGAATACTGCAGCTCTGTTCACTGTATATAGGCGGGGGTGAATACTGCAGCTGTGTTCCTAGTTATTGGGGGCAGGGCTGTAGTGCTCCGGCACCACCGCTATACCAGGGACACAGATGTCGGCTTCCAGCACCAGAGACAACAAGCTATTCCCTCTAGGAATAAAAAGTAGATCACTGGGGATCTGTCCTTTGGGACCCCCACTGATCACATGTCCTGTTTCTGCCCTATATGATCCACAATGTGCGCTGCTGATTCGTTCATTTCTTTGAGACAGCCAGAGATAATTCTGATCTCTATTTCTTTTCAGCAGTCCCATAGGGATGAATGGCGCAGTAGTACAAATGTAGGACCCTTGTTTTGATGATGGTGGGGGGTCCTAGTGGTCAGGATAGATTAGTGTCAGAGCTGTGGGGAATGGCCGCTGTAATAGGTACTAAGCTTAAAATAAAACCCTGTAAATAGGATTATGCCATGAAAAGTATTTATCTGTTCACAGGATAGGCGACAAATATCTGATCGGTGTGGGTCTGACAGCTGCGTCCCCCACCGGTCCCAAGGGGACATGGGCGTGGAAGTGGATACCCAGCGGGATGTCCACTCCAAAGTCCAGGTACTGGAGAGGGGCTGCCAGCAGTGCCCCTCGCCAGCACCATGGTACGTGGGCGAGCACGTGGACGTGGATATCAAGCTGGGTATCCACTCCAGAATCCATGTACTGGAAAGAGGCTGTCAGCAGTGCCCCTCGCCAGCACCAGGGGACGTGGATACCCAGCTGTATATCCAGTCCAGAGTCCAGGTACTGGAGAGAGGCTGCCAGCAACCAATTTACTCTTCCACATCCTTCTCATTCTCCTCCTACAACCACAGCCCCTACTACTGAATATAGTAATATTTTCTGTTTTTTTTTTTAATTAAAAAAACATTTTTCATGCATACCCCCACAGGAGCGTGCAAAATCTTTTAGGGCTCCCCTCCAAGGGCCTGCAAAACAATTTTTTAGGGCTCCCCCAAAGAGCCTGCAAATTAATGTTTTAGGGCTCACCCCAAGGGCCTGAAATCTAATTTTTTAGAGGTCGCCCCAAGGGTCAAAAAATGAAAAACTGCTGCTGCATGGCTCTAGTCACCCCAAGGGCCAAAAAATGAAATGCTGCTGCTGCATGGCTCTAGTCACCCCAAGGGCCAAAAAATTAAAAACGAGAGCCATGCAGCAGCAGTCACCCCAAGGACCAAAAGCACTGTATTTTAAAGGCTCTACTCATTCCAAGGGCCAAAAGCACTGTATTTTAAAGGCTCTACTCATTCCAAGGGCCAAAAGCACTGTATTTTAAAGGCTCCGCTCACTCCAACAGCCAAAAGCACTGAATTTTAATGTCTCCACTCACTCCAACAGCCAAAAGCACTGAATTTTAATGGCTCCACTCACTCCAAGGGCCAAAAGCACTGCTTTGTAAAGGCTCTACTCACGACAAGGGCCAAAAGCATTGTATTATAAAGGCTCCACTCATTCCAACAGCCAAAAGCACTGTATTTTAAAAGCTCTACTCACTCAAACAGCAAAAAGCACTGTATTTTTAAGGATCTACCGACTCCAACAGCCAAAAACACTGCTTTTGCAAGGCTCTACTCACTCTCAGTGCCAAAAACACTGCTTTTTAAAGGCTCACTCACTCCAACAGCCAAAAGCACTGCATTTTAAAGGCTCCACTCACTCCAACAGCCAAAAGCACTGAAGTTTAATGGCTCCACTCAATCCAACAGCCGAAAACACTGTATTTTAAAGGCTCTACTCACTCAAACAGCAAAAAGCACTGCATTTGAAAGGGTATACTCACTCCAACAGCCAAAACACTGAATTTTAATGGCTCTACTCACTCCAACAGCCAAAAGCACTGTATTTTAAAGGCTCTGCACACGCCAATGGCCAAAAGCACTGTATTATAAAGGCTCTACTCTCTCCAACAACCAAAAGCACTGTATTTTAAAGGTTCCACTCACTCCAAGGGCCAAAAGCACTGCATTTTAATGGCTCCACTCGCTCCAACAGCCAAAAGCACTGCATTTTAAAGGCTCCACTCACTCCAACAGCCAAAAGCACTGTATTTTAAAGGCTCTACTCACTCAAACAGCACTGTATTTTTAAGGATCTACCAACTCCAACAGCCAAAATCACTGCTTTTGCAAGGCTCTACTCACTCTCAGTGCCAAAAACACTGCTTTTTAAAGGCTCACTCACTCCAACACCCAGAAGCACTGCATTCTAAAGGCTCTACTCACTCCAACAGCCAAAACCACTGTATTTTAAAGGCTCCACTCACTCCAACAGCCGAAAGCACTGTATTTTAAAGGCTCTACTCACTACAACAGCCAAAAGCACTGAAGTTTAAAGGCTCTACTCACTCCAACAGCCAAAAGCACTGTATTTTAAAGGCTCTACTCACTCTAACAGCCAAAAGCACTGAATTTAAATGGCTCCACTCACTCCAACAACCAAAAGCACTGTATTTTAAAGGCTCCACTCACTCCAACAGCCGAAAGCACTGTATTTTAAAGGCTCTACTCACTCCAACACCCAGAAGCACTGCATTCTAAAGGCTCTACTCACTCCAACAGCCAAAAGCACTGAAGTTTAAAGGCTCTACTCACTCCAAGGGCCAAAAGCACTGTATTTTAAAGGCTCTACTCACTCCAACAGCCAAAAGCACTGTATTTTAAAGGCTCTACTAACTCCAACAACCAAAAGCAATGTGTTTTAAAGGCTCCACTCAGTCCAAGGGCCAAACGCACTGAATTTTAATGGCTCCACTCACTCCAAGGGCCAAAAGCACTGCTTTGTAAAGGCTCTACTCATGACAAGGGCCAAAAGCATTGTATTATAAAGGCTCCACTCATTCCAACAGCCAAACGCACTGAATTTTAATGGCTCCACTCACTCCAAGGGCCAAAAGCACTGCTTTGTAAAGGCTCTACTCACGACAAGGGCCAAAAGCATTGTATTATAAAGGCTCCACTCATTCCAACAGCCAAAAGCACTGTATTTTAAAGGCTCTACTCACTCAAACAGCAAAAAGCATTGTATTTTTAAGGATCTACCTACTTCAACAGCCAAAAACACTGCTTTTGCAAGGCTCTACTCACTCTCAGTGCCAAAAACACTGCTTTTTAAAGGCTCAATCACTCCAACAGCCAAAAGCACTGCATTTTAAAGGCTCCACTCACTCCAACAGCCAAAAGCACTGAAGTTTAATGGCTCCACTCAATCCAACAGCCTAAAGCACTCTATTTTAAAGGCTCTACTCACTCAAACAGCAAAAAGCACTGCATATGAAAGGCTCCACTCACTCCAACAACCCAAAGCACTGTATTTTAAAGGCTCCACTCACTCCAAGGGCCAAAATCACTGCTTTTTAAAATCTCTACTCAAGCCAAGGGCCAAAAGCACTGTATTTTAAAGGGTCTACTCACTCCAACAGCCAAAAGCACAGTATTATAAAGGCTCTACTCACTCCAACAGCCAAAACCACTGTACTTAAAAGGCTCTACTCACTCCAACAACCAAAAGCACTGTATTTTAAAGGCTCCACTCACTCCAAGGGCCAAAAGCACTGCATTTTAATGGCTCCACTCACTCCAACAGCCAAAAGCACTGCATTTTAAAGGCTCCACTCACTCCAACAGCCAAAAGCACTGTATTTTAAAGGCTCTACTCACTCAAACAGCACTGTATTTTTAAGGATCTACCTATTCCAATAGCCAAAATCACTGCTTTTGCAAGGCTCTACTTACTCTAAGTGCCAAAAACACTGCTTTTTAAAGGCTCACTCACTCCAACACCCAGAAGCACTGCATTCTAAAGGCTCTACTCACTCAAACAGCCAAAAGCACTGAAGTTTAAAGGCTCTACTCACTCCAACAGCCAAAACCACTGTACTTTAAAGGCTCCACTCACTCCAACAACCAAAAGCACTGTATTTTAAAGGCTCCACTCACTCCAACAGCCGAAAGCACTGTATTTTAAAGGCTCCACTCACTCCAACAACCAAAAGCACTGTATTTTAAAGGCTCCACTCACTCCAACAACCAAAAGCACTGTATTTTAAAGGCTCCACTCACTCCAACAGCCGAAAGCACTGTATTTTAAAGGCTCTACTCACTCAAACAGCAAAAAGCACTGCTTTTTAAAGGCTCACTCACTCCAACACCCTGAAGCACTGCATTCTAAAGGCTCTACTCACTCCAACAGCCAAAAGCACTGAAGTTTAAAGGCTCTACTCACTCCAAGGGCCAAAAGCACTGTATTTTAAAGGCTCTACTCACTCCAACAGCCAAAAGCACTGAATTTTAATGGCTCTTCTCACTCCAACAGCCAAAAGCACTGCATTTTAAAGGCTCTTCTCACTCCAACAGCCAAAAGCACTGTATTTTAAAGGCTCCACTCACTCCAAGGGCCAAAATCACTGCTTTTTAAAAGCTCTACTCAAGCCAAGGGCCAAAAGCACTGTATTTTAAAGGCTCTACTCACTCCAACAGCCAAAAGCACTGAATTTTAATGGCTCCACTCACTCCAACAGCCAAAAGCACTGCATTTTAAAGGCTCTTCTCACTCCAACAGCCAAAAGCACTGCATTTTAAAGGCTCTTCTCACTCCAACAGCCAAAAGCACTGTATTTTAAAGGCTCCACTCACTCCAAGGGCCAAAAGCACTGCTTTTTAAAGGCTCCACTCATTCCAACAGCCAAAAGCACTGTATTTTAAAGGCTCTACTCACTCCAACAGCCAAAACCACTGTACTTTAAAGGCTCTACTCATGCCAACAACCAAAATCACTGTATTTTAAAGGCTCCACTCACTCCAAGGGCCAAAAACATTGTACTTTAAAGGCTCTACTCACTCCAACAACCAAAAGCACTGTATTTTAAAGGCTCTACTCACTCCAACAGCCAAAAGCACTGAAGTTTAAAGGCTCTACTCACTCCAACAGCCAAAAGCACTGTATTTTAAAGGCTCTACTCACTCCAACAGCCAAAAGCACTGAATTTTAATGGCTCCACTCACTCCAACAGCCAAAAGCACTGCATTCTAAAGGCTCTACTCACTCCAACAGCAAAAAGCACTGCTTTTTAAAGGCTCACTCACTCCAACACCCAGAAGCACTGCATTCTAAAGGCTCTACTCACTCCAACAGCCAAAAGCACTGAAGTTTAAAGGCTCTACTCACTCCAAGGGCCAAAATCACTGTATTTTAAAGGATCTACCTACTCCAACAGCCAAAAGAACTGCATTTTTAAGGCTCTACTCACTCCAACAGCCAAAAGCACTGCATTTTAAAGGCTCTTCTCACTCCAACAGCCAAAAGCACTGTATTTTAAAGGCTCCACTCACTCCAAGGGCCAAAAGCACTGCTTTTTAAAGGCTCCACTCATTCCAACATCCAAAAGCACTGTATTTTAAAGGCTCTACTCACACCAACAACCAAAATCACTGTATTTTAAAGGCTACACTCACTCCAAGGGCCAAAACCACTGTACTTTAAAGGCTCTACTCACTCCAACAACCCAAAGCACTGTATTTTAAAGGCTCCACTCACTCCAAGGGCCAAAAGCACTGCTTTTTAAAAGCTCTACTCAAGCCAAGGGCCAAAAGCACTGTATTTTAAAGGGTCTACTCACTCCAACAGCCAAAAGCACTGTATTATAAAGGCTCTACTCATTCCAACAGCCAAAAGCACTGTATTTTAAAGGCTCTACTCACTCCAACGGCCAAAAACACTGCATTTTTAAGTCTCTGCTCACGCCATTGGCCAAAAGCACTGTATTTTAAAGGCTCTACTCACTCCAACAGCCAAAAGCACTGAATTTTAAAGGGTCTACTCACTCCAACAGCCAAAAGCACTGTATTTTAAAGGCTCTACTCACTCCAACAGCCAAAAACACAGCTTTTTATAGGCTTTGCTCATGCCAAGGGCCAAAAGCACTGTATTTTAAAGGCTCTACTCACTCCAACAGCCAAAAGCACTGAATTTTAAAGGGTCTACTCACTCCAACAGCCCAAAGCACTTCTATTTTAAAGGCTCCACTCACTCCAAGGGCCAAAAGCACTGCTTTTTAAAAGCTCTACTCAAGCCAAGGGCCAAAAGCACTGTATTTTAAAGGGTCTACTCACTCCAACAGCCAAAAGCACAGTATTATAAAGGCTCTACTCACTCCAACGGCCAAAAACACTGCATTTTTAAGGCTCTGCTCACGCCAATGGCCAAAAGCACTGTATTTTAAAGGCTCTACTCACTCCAACAGCCACAACCACTGTACTTAAAAGGCTCTACTCACTCCAACAACCAAAAGCACTGTAGGCTCCACTCACTCCAACAGCCGAAAGCACTGTATTTTAAAGGCTCTACTCACTCAAACAGCAAAAAGCACTGCTTTTTAAAGGCTCACGCACTCCAACACTCAGAAGCACTGCATTCTAAAGGCTCTACTCACTCCAAGGGCCAAAAGCACTGTATTTTAAAGGCTCTACTCACTCCAACAGCCAAAAGCACTGAATTTTAATGGCTCCACTCACTCCAACAGCCAAAAGCACTGCATTTTACAGGCTCTTCTCACTCCAACAGCCAAAAGCACTGTATTTTAAAGGCTCCACTCACTCCAAGGGCCAAAAGCACTGCTTTTTAAAGGCTCCACTCACTCCAAGGGCCAAAAGCACTGCTTTTTAAAGGCTCCACTCATTCCAACAGCCAAAAGCACTGTATTTTAAAGGCTCTACTCACTCCAACAGCCAAAACCACAGTACTTTAAAGGCTCTACTCACGCCAACAACCAAAATCACTGTATTTTAAAGGCTCCACTCACTCCGAGGGCCAAAACCACTGTACTTTAAAGGCTCTACTCACTCCAACAACCAAAAGCACTGTATTTTAAAGGCTTCACTCACTCCAAGGGCCAAAATCACTGCTTTTTAAAAGCTCTACTCAAGCCAAGGGCCAAAAGCACTGTATTTTAAAGGCTCTACTCACTCCAACAGCCAAAAGCACTGCATTTTAAAGGCTCTTCTCACTCCAACAGCCAAAAGCACTGCATTTTAAAGGCTCTTCTCACTCCAACAGCCAAAAGCACTGTATTTTAAAGGCTCTACTCACTCCAACACCCAGAAGCACTGCATTCTAAAGGCTCTACTCAATCAAACAGCCAAAAGCACTGCATTTGAAAGGGTATACTCACTCCAACAGCCAAAACACTGAATTTTAATGGCTCTACTCACTCCAACAGCCAAAAGCACTGTATTTTAAAGGCTCTGCACACGCCAATGGCCAAAAGCACTGTATTATAAAGGCTCTACTCACTCCAACAGCCAAAACCACTGTACTTAAAAGGCTCTACTCACTCCAACAACTAAAAGCACTGTATTTTAAAGGTTCCACTCACTCCAAGGGCCAAAAGCACTGCATTTTAATGGCTCCACTCGCTCCAACAGCCAAAAGCACTGCATTTTAAAGGCTCCACTCACTCCAACAGCCAAAAGCACTGTATTTTAAAGGCTCTACTCACTCAAACAGCACTGTATTTTTAAGGATCTACCAACTCCAACAGCCAAAATCACTGCTTTTGCAAGGCTCTACTCACTCTCAGTGCCAAAAACACTGCTTTTTAAAGGCTCACTCACTCCAACACCCAGAAGCACTGCATTCTAAAGGCTCTACTCACTCCAACAGCCAAAACCACTGTACTTTAAAGGCTCCACTCACTCCAACAACCAAAAGCACTGTATTTTATAGGCTCCACTCACTCCAACAGCCGAAAGCACTGTATTTTAAAGGCTCTACTCACTACAACAGCCAAAAGCACTGAAGTTTAAAGGCTCTACTCACTCCAACAGCCAAAAGCACTGTATTTTAAAGGCTCTACTCACTCCAACAGCCAAAAGCACTGAATTTTAATGGCTCCACTCACTCCAACAACCAAAAGCACTGTATTTTAAAGGCTCCACTCACTCCAACAGCCGAAAGCACTGTATTTTAAAGGCTCTACTCACTCAAACAGCAAAAAGCACTGCTTTTTAAAGGCTCACTCACTCCAACACCCAGAAGCACTGCATTCTAAAGGCTCTACTCACTCCAACAGCCAAAAGCACTGTATTTTAAAGGCTCTACTCACTCCAACAGCCAAAAGCACTGAATTTTAATGGCTCCACTCACTCCAACAACCAAAAGCACTGTATTTTAAAGGCTCCACTCACTCCAACAGCCGAAAGCACTGTATTTAAAAGGCTCTACTTACTCAAACAGCAAAAAGCACTGCTTTTTAAAGGCTCACTCACTCCAACACCCAGAAGCACTGCATTCTAAAGGCTCTACTCACTCCAACAGCCAAAAGCACGGAAGTTTAAAGGCTCTACTCACTCCAAGGGCCAAAAGCACTGTATTTTAAAGGCTCTACTCACTCCAACAGCCAAAAGCACTGTATTTTAAAGGCTCTACTCACTCCAACAGCCAAAAGCACTGCATTTTAAAGGCTCTACTCACTCCAACAACCAAAAGCAATGTGTTTTAAAGGCTCCACTCAGTCCAAGGGCCAAACGCACTGAATTTTAATGGCTCCACTCACTCCAAGGGCCAAAAGCACTGCTTTGTAAAGGCTCTACTCATGACAAGGGCCAAAAGCATTGTATTATAAAGGCTCCACTCATTCCAACAGCCAAAAGCACTGTATTTTAAAGGCTCTACTCACTCAAACAGCAAAAAGCATTGTATTTTTAAGGATCTACCTACTTCAACAGCCAAAAACACTGCTTTTGCAAGGCTCTACTCACTCTAAGTGCCAAAAACACTGCTTTTTAAAGGCTCATTCACTCAAACAGCAAAAAGCACTGCATTTGAAAGGCTCTACTCACTCCAACAGCACTGCATTTTAAAGGCTCTACTCACTCCAACAGCCAAATGCACTGTATTTTAAAGGCTCTAGTCACTCAAACAGCAAAAAGCACTGTATTTTTAAGGATCTACCGACTCCAACAGCCAAAAACACTGCTTTTGCAAGGCTCTACTCACTCTCAGTGCCAAAAACACTGCTTTTTAAAGGCTCAATCACTCCAACAGCCAAAAGCACTGCATTTTAAAGGCTCCACTCACTCCAACAGCCAAAAGCACTGAAGTTTAATGGCTCCACTCAATCCAACAGCCTAAAGCACTCTATTTTAAAGGCTCTACTCACTCAAACAGCAAAAAGCACTGCATATGAAAGGCTCCACTCACTCCAACAACCCAAAGCACTGTATTTTAAAGGCTCCACTCACTCCAAGGGCCAAAATCACTGCTTTTTAAAATCTCTACTCAAGCCAAGGACCAAAAGCACTGTATTTTAAAGGGTCTACTCACTCCAACAGCCAAAAGCACAGTATTATAAAGGCTCTACTCACTCCAACAGCCAAAAACACTGCATTTTTAAGGCTCTGCTCACGCCAATGGCCAAAAGCACTGTATTATAAAGGCTCTACTCACTCCAACAGCCAAAACCACTGTACTTAAAAGGCTCTACTCACTCCAACAACCAAAAGCACTGTATTTTAAAGGCTCCACTCACTCCAAGGGCCAAAAGCACTGCATTTTAATGGCTCCACTCACTCCAACAGCCAAAAGCACTGCATTTTAAAGGCTCCACTCACTCCAACAGCCAAAAGCACTGTATTTTAAAGGCTCTACTCACTCAAACAGCACTGTATTTTTAAGGATCTACCTACTCCAATAGCCAAAATCACTGCTTTTGCAAGGCTCTACTCACTCTAAGTGCCAAAAACACTGCTTTTTAAAGGCTCACTCACTCCAACACCCAGAAGCACTGCATTCTAAAGGCTCTACTCACTCAAACAGCCAAAAGCACTGAAGTTTAAAGGCTCTACTCACTCCAACAGCCAAAACCACTGTACTTTAAAGGCTCCACTCACTCCAACAACCAAAAGCACTGTATTTTAAAGGCTCCACTCACTCCAACAGCCGAAAGCACTGTATTTTAAAGGCTCCACTCACTCCAACAACCAAAAGCACTGTATTTTAAAGGCTCCACTCACTCCAACAACCAAAAGCACTGTATTTTAAAGGCTCCACTCACTCCAACAGCCGAAAGCACTGTATTTTAAAGGCTCTACTCACTCAAACAGCAAAAAGCACTGCTTTTTAAAGGCTCACTCACTCCAACACCCTGAAGCACTGCATTCTAAAGGCTCTACTCACTCCAACAGCCAAAAGCACTGAAGTTTAAAGGCTCTACTCACTCCAAGGGCCAAAAGCACTGTATTTTAAAGGCTCTACTCACTCCAACAGCCAAAAGCACTGAATTTTAATGGCTCTTCTCACTCCAACAGCCAAAAGCACTGCATTTTAAAGGCTCTTCTCACTCCAACAGCCAAAAGCACTGTATTTTAAAGGCTCCACTCACTCCAAGGGCCAAAACCACTGTACTTTAAAGGCTCTACTCACTCCAACAACCAAAAGCACTGTATTTTAAAGGCTCCACTCACTCCAAGGGCCAAAATCACTGCTTTTTAAAAGCTCTACTCAAGCCAAGGGCCAAAAGCACTGTATTTTAAAGGCTCTACTCACTCCAACAGCCAAAAGCACTGAATTTTAATGGCTCCACTCACTCCAACAGCCAAAAGCACTGCATTTTAAAGGCTCTTCTCACTCCAACAGCCAAAAGCACTGCATTTTAAAGGCTCTTCTCACTCCAACAGCCAAAAGCACTGTATTTTAAAGGCTCCACTCACTCCAAGGGCCAAAAGCACTGCTTTTTAAAGGCTCCACTCATTCCAACAGCCAAAAGCACTGTATTTTAAAGGCTCTACTCACTCCAACAGCCAAAACCACTGTACTTTAAAGGCTCTACTCATGCCAACAACCAAAATCACTGTATTTTAAAGGCTCCACTCACTCCAAGGGCCAAAAACATTGTACTTTAAAGGCTCTACTCACTCCGACAGCCAAAAACACGGCTGTTTCAAGGCTCTACTAACTCCAAGGGCCCAAAATACTGCTTTTTATAGGCTTTGCTCACGCCAAGGGCCAAAAGCACTGTATTTTAAAGGCTCTACTCACTCCAACACCCAACTGCACTGTATTTTAAAAGCTCTACTCACTCCAACACCCAAAAGCACTGTATTTTAAAGGCTCCACTCACTCAAAGGGCCAAAATCACTGCTTTTTAAAGGGTCTGCTCACCCCAAGGGCGAAAAGCACTGTTGGTGCAAGGCTGTACTAACTCCAATGGCCAAAAACACTGCTTTTTAAAGGCTTTGCTCACGCCAAGGGCCAAAAGCACTGTATTTTAAAGGCTCTACTCACTCCAACAGCCAAAAGCACTGTATTTTAAAGGCTCTACTCACTCCAACAGCCAAAAGCACTGTATTTTAAAGGCTCTACTCACTCCAACAGCCAAAAGCACTGTATTTTAAAGGCTCTACTTACTCTAACAGCCAAAAACACTGCTGGTGCAAGGCTCTACGCACTCCAAGGGCCAAAAACACTGCTTTTTAAAGGCTAAGCTCAGGCCAAGGGCCGAAAGCACTGTATTTGAAAGGCTCTACTCACTCCAACAGCCAAAAGCACTGTATTTTAAAGGCTCCACTCACTCAAAGGGCCAAAAGCACTGTATTTTAAAGGCTCTACTCACTCCAACAGCCAAAAGCACTGCTTTTTAAAGGCTCTACTCACGCCAAGGGCCAAAAGCACTGTATTTTAAAGGCTCTACTCACTCCAACAGCCAAAAGCACTGTATTTTAAAGGCTCCACTCACTCAAAGGGCCAAAAGCACTGTATTTGAAAGGCTCTACTCACTCCTACAGCCAAAAACACTGCTGGTGCAAGGCTCTACTCACTCCAAGGGCCAAAAACACTGCTTTTTAAAGGCTAAGCTCAGGCCAAGGGCCGAAAGTACTGTATTTGAAAGGCTCTACTCACTCCAACAGCCAAAAGCACTGTATTTTAAAGGCTCCACTCACTCAAAGGGCCAAAAGCACTGTATTTGAAAGGCTCTACTCACTCCTACAGCCAAAAACACTGCTGGTGCAAGGCTCTACTCACTCCAAGGGCCAAAAACACTGGTTTTTAAAGGCTCTGCTCACGCCAAGGGCCAAAAGCACTGTATTTGAAAGGCTCTACTCAGTCCAACAGCCAAAAGCACTTGCATTTGCTGAGGTGTAATAGTGGACTTGGTGACCCTCCTGAGTCGAATGGTAGGATCCCCTGAAACTAAGAATTTTCTCCCATAGACTATAATGGGGTTCGATATTCGTTCGAATAGTCGAATATTGAGATGCCATTCGTAACGAATAATGAACATCGAATATTTTACTGTTCGCTCATCTCTAATACCCACTTATCTCTCCTCATGGGAAAAGGAATTAAACACAAAATTCACAAGTGCAGAGACTGACCTAATTCTGAAAAATTCTCATGGCTTCTCTAGGTGTGTAAGATTGCAAGAGACTCACTTTAAGGTCCTAGCAAGGTGGTACAAAACCCCTGAATGGTTGCATGCCCATGGACTAGCAGAGTCCAAATTGCGTTGGAGGTGTAGGACACAGACGGGTAGCATGTTACACATCTGGTGGTCATGTGACTTGCTCCGACCCTTTTGGACAGGTGTAGAAACTCAAATTTCTAGAGTGATGAAAAAGCAAATTTGATTGACACCCGAAATGGTCTTATTGTCCAAGCCCTCACCCCAATACACACCTTCAAAAATGAATCTCATTACTAGAGATGAGCGAACACCCAAATGTTCGAAGTTCGAAATCTGATTCGAACAGCCGCTCACTGTTCGAACAGGTTTCGAACCCCATTATAGTCTATGGGGAACATATACTCGTTAAGGGGGAAACCCAAATCTGTCTCAGGAGGGTCACCAAGTCCACTATGACACCCCAGGAAATGATACCAACACCCTGGAATGACACTGGGACAGCAGGGGAAGCATGCCTGGGGGCATAAAAGTCACTTTATTACATGGAAATCCCTGTCAGCTTGCGATTTTTGCAAGCTTTTTCCCATAGGAATGCATTGGCCAGTCTTCAGAATTCGGCCAATCAGCGCTGGCTCTGCCGGAGGAGGCGGAGTCTAAGATCGCTCCACACCAGTCTCCATTCAGGTCCGACCTTAGACTCCGCCTCCTCCGGCAGAGCCAGCGCTGATTGGCTGGAGACTGGCCAATGCATTCCTATGGGTATGCGGTGATGCAGACAAGCTGAGCGAGTGCACACACTCACCTCTACTGTGTTGAGCCAGTTCTGCTCAACTACACCATGTGCCGGTCGGCTCTGCTGTGCGAGCTCAGCACACACTCAGCTCTGCTGATTCTGTATACTGATTCTGTATACTGGCCAATCAACGCTGGCCAATGCCAGCGGTGATGCAGAGCTGAGTGTGTGCCGAGCTCGCACAGCAGTGCTGACCGGCACACGGTGTAGTTGAGCAGAACTGGCTCAACACTGCTGAGTCTCTGCACGTCTTCTATATCTCATTCGGCCAATCAACGCTGCTCAATGCATTCCTATGGGAAAAAGTTTATCTCACAAAAAACACAATTACACACCCGATAGAGCCCCAAAAAGTTATTTTTAATAACACTCCCACATAAATAAAGGTTATCCCTAGCTATCTCTGCCTGTACAGCTATCCCTGTCTCATAGTCACAAAGTTCATATTCTCATATGACCCGGATTTGAAATCCACTATTCGTCTAAAATGGAGGTCACCTGATTTCGGCAGCCAATGACTTTTTCCGATTTTTTTCAATGCCCCCGTTGTCGTAGTTCCTGTCCCACCTCCCCTGCGCTGTTATTGGTGCAAAAAAAGCGCCAGGGAAGGTGGGAGGGGAATCGAATTTTTTTGGAGTTTGCCACGTGGTGTCCGTATGGAATCGAACATCTCGAACAGCCTGATATCCGATCGAACATGTGTTCGATAGAACACTTTTCGCTCATCTCTACTCATTACTAGAGATGAGCGAACAGTGTTCTATCGAACTCATGTTCGATCGGATATTAGGCTGTTCGGCATGTTCGATTCAAATCGAACACCGCGTGGTAAAGTGCGCCATTACTCAATTCCCCTCTCACCTTCCCTAGCGCCATTTTTGCTCCAATAACAGCGCAGGGTAGGTGGGACAGGAACTACGACACCGGTGACGTTGAAAAAAGTAGGAAAAACCCATTGGCTGCCGAAAACATGTGACCTCTAATTTAAAAGAACAGCGCTGCCCAGGTTCGCGTCATTCTGAGCTTGCAATTCACCGAGAACGGAGGCTTCAGTCCACTTAGCTAGGGATCAGATTCTGGGTAGGAAGGGACAGGCTAGGATAGGAAGGAGAAGACAACCAACAGCTCTTGTAAGAGCTAAATTCCAGGGAGAAGCTTATCAGTGTAATGTGGCACTGACGGGCTCAATCGCCGCAACCCAGCTTTCCCCGGATCCTGAATGGAATACACTGACAGTGTATTCCTGTATACCCTATATATACACCCCCGATCCCCGTTCCAACGGTGTGCCCCCCCACCTTCACCCCAGAAAAACCCTGCAAGTCCCCTAGCAATAGTTCTGCCACTGACATATAGTGCCAGTTTCTGACTGGAAATTCAAAGAATATATTGGGGTTACAAATACCCTCATTTCTTGCTACTGCCATATAGTGCCAGTTTCTGACTGGGAATTCCAAGAATATATTGGGGTTACAAATACCCTCATTTCTTGCTCCTGCCATATAGTGCCATTGTCTGACTGGGAATTCCAATAATATATTGGGGTTACAAATACCTTCAAGTCCTGCCACTGACATATAGTGCCATTGTCTGACTGGGAATTCCAAGAATATATTGGGGTTACAAATACCTTCAAGTCCTGCCACTGCCATATAGTGCCATTGTCTGACTGGGAATTCCAACATTATATTGGGGTTACAAATACCTTCAAGTTCTGCCACTGACATATAGTGCCAGTTTCTGACTGGGAATTCAAAGAATATATTGGGGTTACAAATACCCTCATTTCTTGCTACTGCCATATAGTGCCATTGTCTGACTGGGAATTCCAAGAATATATTGGGGTTACAAATACCTTCAAGTCCTGCCACTGCCATATAGTGCCATTGTCTGACTGGGAATTCCAAGAATATATTGGGGTTACAAATACCCTCATTTCTTGCTACTGCCATATAGTGCCATTGTCTGACTGGGAATTCCAAGAATATATTGGGGTTACAAATACCTTCAAGTCCTGCCACTGCCATATAGTGCCATTGTCTGACTGGGAATTCCAAGAATATATTGGGGTTACAAATACCTTCAAGTCCTGCCACTGCCATATAGTGCCATTGTCTGACTGGGAATTCCAAGAATATATTGGGGTTACAAATACCCTCATTTCTTGCTACTGCCATATAGTGCCATTGTCTGACTGGGAATTCCAATAATATATTGGGGTTACAAATACCTTCAAGTCCTGCCACTGACATATAGTGCCATTGTCTGACTGGGAATTCCAAGAATATATTGGGGTTACAAATACCTTCAAGTCCTGCCACTGCCATATAGTGCCATTGTCTGACTGGGAATTCCAAGAATATATTGGGGTTACAAATACCTTCAAGTCCTGCCACTGACATATAGTGCCAGTTTCTGACTGGGAATTCCAAGAATATATTGGGGTTACAAATACCTTCAAGTCCTGCCACTGCCATATAGTGCCATTGTCTGACTAGGAATTCCAAGAATATATTGGGGTTACAAATACCCTCATTTCTTGATACTGCCATACAGTGCCATTGTCTGACTGGGAATTCCAATAATATATTGGGGTTACAAATACCTTCAAGTCCTGCCACTGCCATATAGTGCCATTGTCTGACTGGGAATTCCAAGAATATATTGGGGTTACAAATACCTTCAAGTCCTGCCACTGCCATATAGTGCCATTGTCTGACTGGGAATTCCAAGAATATATTGGGGTTACAAATACCTTCAAGTCCTGCCACTGCCATATAGTGCCATTGTCTGACTGGGAATTCCAAGAATATATTGGGGTTACAAATACCCTCATTTCTTGCTACTGCCATATAGTGCCATTGTCTGACTGGGAATTCCAAGAATATATTGGGGTTACAAATACCTTCAAGTCCTGCCACTGCCATATAGTGCCATTGTCTGACTGGGAATTCCAAGAATATATTGGGGTTACAAATACCTTCAAGTCCTGCCACTGACATATAGTATATTATCCCTACGTAAGCTTGTTATAGAGGGTATTAGATTGGGTATTTTTTGTGAAAAAGATGAAAAATTTTTGATCCCTACACATCCGGTGACTCCAATAATGCACGGTTTGCCCAAGGTGCACAAAGATGTGTTCCCCCCTCCACTCAGGCCCATTGTTTCTGGGATAGGGTCCCTGAATGAAAATCTTTGCGATTGGATTGACCAAATATTACAACCGTTGGTCACCCGTATACCGGGATATGTCAGGGACTCGAAAGAAATTCTTAGGATTTTCAGTGGGTTTGAGTGGAGGGGGGATTATGCATGGGTCACTTGTGATGTTTCCTCTTTATACCCCTCAATACCACATGACATAGCACTCTTAGCGTTAATGGACCATTTGAAAAGATTTTCGGATTTTACTAATGAAAGGTGTGACTTTATAGTTGAGACTGTGAATTATCTACTGCAACATAATTATTTTATGTTCAACAACAGGTACTATCTCCAAGTCTGCGGAGTGCCAATGGGGGCGAGGTTCTCGCCCTCACTGGCTAATCTTGTCATGGCATGGTGGGAAAGCAAATGTATCTTCCATGCCAGCAATCCCTTTCGGGACAATATTAGCTGGTATGGAAGATACATTGATGATTTATTGCTTGTTTGGAAGGGGGAGGATAGAGAAATTATTGATTTCGTGGATTATATAAATGTGAACCAATTTAACCTCAAATTCACATATAGATTTGACAGAATCACTATTGATTTTCTAGATGTTACCCTTTCGGGAAATGCTGAAGAGGGTGTAGTTCACACTAGCCTTTTTCGCAAAAGTCAATCAGGTAACACATTGTTGCATGCAGATAGTTCTCACCCAGCCCATACTATTCGAGCATTACCAGTGGGGGAGATGATGAGACTCAAAAGAGCTTGCAGCAGGGATGATATATACAAGTCACAGTCTGAGCAGATTTTTAAACGTTTGAAGGAAAGAGGATATTCCAGCTGGTCATTAAACAGAGCGAGGAAAATAGTAGAGGGGACTGATAGGGCAATGCTGCTATCCTCTAATAAGAACAAAAACAAACCGAAAACTACCACACAAAAAGGTTTTAACCTTTATTTCTCTACTAGATTCAGCACAGACTACAAGGAAGTAATGAATATAATACGCAGAAATATGGGTATATTATATCAGGATGAGACGTTGTGTACCATACTTACTGATGGAGTGAAATTTGTCTCCAGAAGAGGGAAAACATTGGCAAATTATTTATCCCCTAGTCTTTTTTTGGAGGAAAATAGAATCAAATCAGAGACCTGGTTACATATTAAGGGTTTCTACAAATGTGGTCACAGCAGATGCCAAACATGTAAATATGTAGAGAAAACATCTGTATTTCAAAATTCTACTTATACTTCAACCTATAACATCAATGGATTCATGAATTGTACCACGGATCACGTGGTCTATATGGTTACGTGTAAAACATGCAATTTACAATACATAGGAAGTACCATCAGGTCTCTCAAACTTAGAGTTTCGGAACATGTACAGAGTATTGTTAACAAAAATTCTTTGAAAATTACAGGAGTAACTAGACACTTCCGGGAAAAACATGGAGGGGATATATCATCCCTAAGTTTCAAGGCTATCGAACGGATTGCCAAACCAGTTAGGGGAGGTAACTGGGAGCATATGGTCAGAATTAGAGAAGCATTTTGGGTGCTCAAATTGGACACAAGAGTGCCGAAAGGAATGAATTATAAAAATGATCTTTCTTACATATATAAATACTGAGAACCACATAACCATAGTTGACATTTTTGTAGTCAATTACATTTATTTAGGCTTATGTTTATGATTCATATAGGTCACGAGTATATATTATCAGGTTACAGCACGACACATCAATAACGTTATATAATAGTGGTTGGGATACTGAAGGATATAGATATACACAGCGGCATTCATGGGATTGTCAACAACTGTTATATTCATAGTCATTTGTATTCCAGAGAGTAATATAAGTTAGGGTGGTTTTGCAGTGTTTATACTTGCTAAATTACAATAGTTTTCACAATACATTTATTTCAGGAACAATGTATCAGTGTAGTAACGGAGTTCACAACGTCTTACCCCATACATTGGCGTAGCGGCATATACTTACCTTGATTGGTCTATCCACCCATGTGACTGGGAGGATTGAACACGCATGCGCATAGGTTAGAAGTCGGACATCTTCATTATGGGCAGAACGGGAGCCCATGTTACGCGGTAGATGGTTCATCTCGTTTCTATCTCTTTTTACAAGTTAATTTGTAAGTTTTTAATTATTTTTTATCCCTGTTTGTTTTGTATTATGTAACAAGTGACAGTGTTTGTATTAATCCATTGTATAGGTGTATTAGTTTACTTTGTTTATTTTGTGTGTTTGTTATGTTTTTCATTGTGACCTTTGGTTATTACGTAGAGTCTCTGACCTTAGCACCTCAGGTGCAGTAATGACATTTAGAGCTATATAAGATGGTCAGTCTTTCTATGGCGTCAGACTATGAGAAAGGGGCGAATATAGGTGCCCCGAAACGCGTCAGTCGGACGTTTTGCTCATTCAACTCTGCCATTATGGATATTTGTTGAGATATACAATTTTATTTGAACATTCCATGTTCATGAATAACTTTCACAATAAAGGTTAAGTTTTAATCGAGAGGAATTCGGATGCTGGAGTATTCTATTCGGAGGTTTTGCATTTGTGCCTCGGGCTGGGAGGCTGAATCTCCGTGCACCTTCCTTCTTTATCAGGATTTCCCACGGATATTGCATGTCATGGCACCCGCAGATTTTTTCATCAGAGAACACGTGAGTGAGCTGACACATTTGTGTTTATTTTTCTAAGACTGACATATAGTGCCAGTTTCTGACTGGGAATTCCAAGAATATATTGGGGTTACAAAAACCTTCAAGTCCTGCCACTGCCATATAGTGCCATTGTCTGACTAGGAATTCCAAGAATATATTGGGGTTACAAATACCCTCATTTCTTGCTACTGCCATATAGTGCCATTGTCTGACTGGGAATTCCAATAATATATTGGCGTTACAAATACCTTCAAGTTCTGCCACTGACATATAGTGCCAGTTTCTGACTGGGAATTCCAAGAATATATTGGGGTTACAAAAACCTTCAAGTCCTGCCACTGCCATATAGTGCCATTGTCTGACTAGGAATTCCAAGAATATATTGGGGTTACAAATACCCTCATTTCTTGCTACTGCCATATAGTGCCATTGTCTGACTGGGAATTCCAATAATATATTGGGGTTACAAATACCTTCAAGTTCTGCCACTGACATATAGTGCCAGTTTCTGACTGGGAATTCAAAGAATATATTGCGGTTACAAATACCCTCATTTCTTGCTACTGCCATATAGTGCCAGTTTCTGACTGGGAATTCCAAGAATACATTGGGGTTACAAATACCCTCATTTCTTGCTACTGCCATATAGTGCCATTGTCTGACTGGGAATTCCAATAATATATTGGGGTTACAAATACCCTCATTTCTTGCTACTGCCATATAGTGCCATTGTCTGAATGGGAATTCCAATAATATATTGGGGTTACAAATACCTTCAAGTCCTGCCACTGCCATATAGTGCCATTGTCTGACTGGGAATTCCAAGAATATATTGGGGTTACAAATACCTTCAAGTCCTGCCTCTGCCATATAGTGCCATTGTCTGACTAGGAATTCCAAGAATATATTGGGGTTACAAATACCCTCATTTCTTGCTACTGCCATATAGTGCCATTGTCTGACTGGGAATTCCAAGAATATATTGGGGTTACAAATACCTTCAAGTCCTGCCACTGACATATAGTGCCAGTTTCCGACTGGGAATTCCAAGAATATATTGGGGTTACAAATACCTTCAAGTCCTGCCACTGCCATAGAGTGCCATTGTCTGACTGGGAATTCCAAGAATATATTGGGGTTACAAATACCTTCAAGTCCTGCCACTGACATATAGTGCCAGTTTCTGACTGGGAATTCCAAGAATATATTGGGGTTACAAATACCTTCAAGTCCTGCCTCTGCCATATAGTGCCATTGTCTGACTGGGAATTCCAAGAATATATTGGGGTTACAAATACCTTCAAGTCCTGCCACTGACATATAGTGCCAGTTTCTGACTGGGAATTCCAATAATATATTGGGGTTACAAATACCTTCAAGTCCTGCCACTGCCATATAGTGCCATTGTCTGACTGGGAATTCCAAGAATATATTGGGGTTACAAATACCTTCAAGTCCTGCCACTGCCATATAGTGCCATTGTCTGACTGGGAATTCCAAGAATATATTGGGGTTACAAATACCTTCAAGTCCTGCCGCTGCCATATAGTGCCAATGTCTGACTGGGAATTCCAAGAATATATTGGGGTTACAAATACCCTCATTTCTTGCTACTGCCATATAGTGCCATTATCTGACTGGGAATTCCAATAATATATTGGGGTTACAAATACCTTCAAGTCCTGCCACTGCCATATAGTGCCATTGTCTGACTGGGAATTCCAATAATATATTGGGGTTACAAATACCTTCAAGTCCTGCCTCTGCCATATAGTGCCATTGTCTGACTAGGAATTCCAAGAATATATTGGGGTTACAAATACCCTCATTTCTTGCTACTGCCATATAGTGCCATTGTCTGACTGGGAATTCCAAGAATATATTGGGGTTACAAATACCTTCAAGTCCTGCCACTGACATATAGTGCCAGTTTCCGACTGGGAATTCCAAGAATATATTGGGGTTACAAATACCTTCAAGTCCTGCCACTGCCATAGAGTGCCATTGTCTGACTGGGAATTCCAAGAATATATTGGGGTTACAAATACCTTCAAGTCCTGCCACTGACATATAGTGCCAGTTTCTGACTGGGAATTCCAAGAATATATTGGGGTTACAAATACCTTCAAGTCCTGCCTCTGCCATATAGTGCCATTGTCTGACTGGGAATTCCAAGAATATATTGGGGTTACAAATACCTTCAAGTCCTGCCACTGACATATAGTGCCAGTTTCTGACTGGGAATTCCAATAATATATTGGGGTTACAAATACCTTCAAGTCCTGCCACTGCCATATAGTGCCATTGTCTGACTGGGAATTCCAAGAATATATTGGGGTTACAAATACCTTCAAGTCCTGCCACTGCCATATAGTGCCATTGTCTGACTGGGAATTCCAAGAATATATTGGGGTTACAAATACCTTCAAGTCCTGCCGCTGCCATATAGTGCCAATGTCTGACTGGGAATTCCAAGAATATATTGGGGTTACAAATACCCTCATTTCTTGCTACTGCCATATAGTGCCATTATCTGACTGGGAATTCCAATAATATATTGGGGTTACAAATACCTTCAAGTCCTGCCACTGACATATAGTGCCATTATCTGACTGGGAATTCCAAGAATATATTGGGGTTACAAATACCTTCAAGTCCTGCCACTGCCATATAGTGCCATTGTCTGACTGGGAATTCCAAGAATATATTGGGGTTACAAATACCTTCAAGTCCTGCCACTGACATATAGTATATTATCCCTACGTAAGCTTGTTATAGAGGGTATTAGATTGGGTATTTTTTGTGAAAAAGATGAAAAATTTTTGATCCCTACACATCCGGTGACTCCAATAATGCACGGTTTGCCCAAGGTGCACAAAGATGTGTTCCCCCCTCCACTCAGGCCCATTGTTTCTGGGATAGGGTCCCTGAATGAAAATCTTTGCGATTGGATTGACCAAATATTACAACCGTTGGTCACCCGTATACCGGGATATGTCAGGGACTCGAAAGAAATTCTTAGGATTTTCAGTGGGTTTGAGTGGAGGGGGGATTATGCATGGGTCACTTGTGATGTTTCCTCTTTATACCCCTCAATACCACATGACATAGCACTCTTAGCGTTAATGGACCATTTGAAAAGATTTTCGGATTTTACTAATGAAAGGTGTGAATTTATAGTTGAGACTGTGAATTATCTACTGCAACATAATTATTTTATGTTCAACAACAGGTACTATCTCCAAGTCTGCGGAGTGCCAATGGGGGCGAGGTTCTCGCCCTCACTGGCTAATCTTGTCATGGCATGGTGGGAAAGCAAATGTATCTTCCATGCCAGCAATCCCTTTCGGGACAATATTAGCTGGTATGGAAGATACATTGATGATTTATTGCTTGTTTGGAAGGGGGAGGATAGAGAAATTATTGATTTCGTGGATTATATAAATGTGAACCAATTTAACCTCAAATTCACATATAGATTTGACAGAATCACTATTGATTTTCTAGATGTTACCCTTTCGGGAAATGCTGAAGAGGGTGTAGTTCACACTAGCCTTTTTCGCAAAAGTCAATCAGGTAACACATTGTTGCATGCAGATAGTTCTCACCCAGCCCATACTATTCGAGCATTACCAGTGGGGGAGATGATGAGACTCAAAAGAGCTTGCAGCAGGGATGATATATACAAGTCACAGTCTGAGCAGATTTTTAAACGTTTGAAGGAAAGAGGATATTCCAGCTGGTCATTAAACAGAGCGAGGAAAATAGTAGAGGGGACTGATAGGGCAATGCTGCTATCCTCTAATAAGAACAAAAACAAACCGAAAACTACCACACAAAAAGGTTTTAACCTTTATTTCTCTACTAGATTCAGCACAGACTACAAGGAAGTAATGAATATAATACGCAGAAATATGGGTATATTATATCAGGATGAGACGTTGTGTACCATACTTACTGATGGAGTGAAATTTGTCTCCAGAAGAGGGAAAACATTGGCAAATTATTTATCCCCTAGTCTTTTTTTGGAGGAAAATAGAATCAAATCAGAGACCTGGTTACATATTAAGGGTTTCTACAAATGTGGTCACAGCAGATGCCAAACATGTAAATATGTAGAGAAAACATCTGTATTTCAAAATTCTACTTATACTTCAACCTATAACATCAATGGATTCATGAATTGTACCATGGATCACGTGGTCTATATGGTTACGTGTAAAACATGCAATTTACAATACATAGGAAGTACCATCAGGTCTCTCAAACTTAGAGTTTCGGAACATGTACAGAGTATTGTTAACAAAAATTCTTTGAAAATTACAGGAGTAACTAGACACTTCCGGGAAAAACATGGAGGGGATATATCATCCCTAAGTTTCAAGGCTATCGAACGGATTGCCAAACCAGTTAGGGGAGGTAACTGGGAGCATATGGTCAGAATTAGAGAAGCATTTTGGGTGCTCAAATTGGACACAAGAGTGCCGAAAGGAATGAATTATAAAAATGATCTTTCTTACATATATAAATACTGAGAACCACATAACCATAGTTGACATTTTTGTAGTCAATTACATTTATTTAGGCTTATGTTTATGATTCATATAGGTCACGAGTATATATTATCAGGTTACAGCACGACACATCAATAACGTTATATAATAGTGGTTGGGATACTGAAGGATATAGATATACACAGCGGCATTCATGGGATTGTCAACAACTGTTATATTCATAGTCATTTGTATTCCAGAGAGTAATATAAGTTAGGGTGGTTTTGCAGTGTTTATACTTGCTAAATTACAATAGTTTTCACAATACATTTATTTCAGGAACAATGTATCAGTGTAGTAACGGAGTTCACAACGTCTTACCCCATACATTGGCATAGCGGCATATACTTACCTTGATTGGTCTATCCACCCATGTGACTGGGAGGATTGAACACGCATGCGCATAGGTTAGAAGTCGGACATCTTCATTATGGGCAGAACGGGAGCCCATGTTACGCGGTAGATGGTTCATCTCGTTTCTATCTCTTTTTACAAGTTAATTTGTAAGTTTTTAATTATTTTTTATCCCTGTTTGTTTTGTATTATGTAACAAGTGACAGTGTTTGTATTAATCCATTGTATAGGTGTATTAGTTTACTTTGTTTATTTTGTGTGTTTGTTATGTTTTTCATTGTGACCTTTGGTTATTACGTAGAGTCTCTGACCTTAGCACCTCAGGTGCAGTAATGACATTTAGAGCTATATAAGATGGTCAGTCTTTCTATGGCGTCAGACTATGAGAAAGGGGCGAATATAGGTGCCCCGAAACGCGTCAGTCGGACGTTTTGCTCATTCAACTCTGCCATTATGGATATTTGTTGAGATATACAATTTTATTTGAACATTCCATGTTCATGAATAACTTTCACAATAAAGGTTAAGTTTTAATCGAGAGGAATTCGGATGCTGGAGTATTCTATTCGGAGGTTTTGCATTTGTGCCTCGGGCTGGGAGGCTGAATCTCCGTGCACCTTCCTTCTTTATCAGGATTTCCCACGGATATTGCATGTCATGGCACCCGCAGATTTTTTCATCAGAGAACACGTGAGTGAGCTGACACATTTGTGTTTATTTTTCTAAGACTGACATATAGTGCCAGTTTCTGACTGGGAATTCCAAGAATATATTGGGGTTACAAAAACCTTCAAGTCCTGCCACTGCCATATAGTGCCATTGTCTGACTAGGAATTCCAAGAATATATTGGGGTTACAAATACCCTCATTTCTTGCTACTGCCATATAGTGCCATTGTCTGACTGGGAATTCCAATAATATATTGGCGTTACAAATACCTTCAAGTTCTGCCACTGACATATAGTGCCAGTTTCTGACTGGGAATTCAAAGAATATATTGCGGTTACAAATACCCTCATTTCTTGCTACTGCCATATAGTGCCAGTTTCTGACTGGGAATTCCAAGAATACATTGGGGTTACAAATACCCTCATTTCTTGCTACTGCCATATAGTGCCATTGTCTGACTGGGAATTCCAATAATATATTGGGGTTACAAATACCCTCATTTCTTGCTACTGCCATATAGTGCCATTGTCTGAATGGGAATTCCAATAATATATTGGGGTTACAAATACCTTCAAGTCCTGCCACTGCCATATAGTGCCATTGTCTGACTGGGAATTCCAAGAATATATTGGGGTTACAAATACCTTCAAGTCCTGCCTCTGCCATATAGTGCCATTGTCTGACTAGGAATTCCAAGAATATATTGGGGTTACAAATACCCTCATTTCTTGCTACTGCCATATAGTGCCATTGTCTGACTGGGAATTCCAAGAATATATTGGGGTTACAAATACCTTCAAGTCCTGCCACTGACATATAGTGCCATTGTCTGACTGGGAATTCCAAGAATATATTGGGGTTACGAATACCTTCAAGTCCTGCCACTGACATATAGTGCCAGTTTCTGACTGGGAATTCCAAGAATATATTGGGGTTACAAATACCTTCAAGTCCTGCCTCTGCCATATAGTGCCATTGTCTGACTGGGAATTCCAAGAATATATTGGGGTTACAAATACCTTCAAGTCCTGCCACTGACATATAGTGCCAGTTTCTGACTGGGAATTCCAATAATATATTGGGGTTACAAATACCTTCAAGTCCTGCCACTGCCATATAGTGCCATTGTCTGACTGGGAATTCCAAGAATATATTGGGGTTACAAATACCTTCAAGTCCTGCCACTGCCATATAGTGCCATTGTCTGACTGGGAATTCCAAGAATATATTGGGGTTACAAATACCTTCAAGTCCTGCCGCTGCCATATAGTGCCATTGTCTGACTGGGAATTCCAAGAATATATTGGGGTTACAAATACCCTCATTTCTTGCTACTGCCATATAGTGCCATTATCTGACTGGGAATTCCAATAATATATTGGGGTTACAAATACCTTCAAGTCCTGCCACTGACATATAGTGCCATTATCTGACTGGGAATTCCAAGAATATATTGGGGTTACAAATACCTTCAAGTCCTGCCACTGCCATATAGTGCCATTGTCTGACTGGGAATTCCAAGAATATATTGGGGTTACAAATACCTTCAAGTCCTGCCGCTGCCATATAGTGCCATTGTCTGACTGGGAATTCCAAGAATATATTGGGGTTACAAATACCCTCATTTCTTGCTACTGCCATATAGTGCCATTGTCTGACTGGGAATTCCAATAATATATTGGGGTTACAAATACCTTCAAGTCCTGCCACTGACATATAGTGCCATTGTCTGACTGGGAATTCCAAGAATATATTGGGGTTACAAATACCTTCAAGTCCTGCCACTGCCATATAGTGCCATTGTCTGACTGGGAATTCCAAGAATATATTGGGGTTACAAATACCTTCAAATCCTGCCACTGCCATATAGTGCCATTGTCTGACTGGGAATTCCAAGAAAATATTGGGGTTACAAATACCCTCATTTCTTGCTACTGCCATATAGTGCCATTGTCTGACTGGGAATTCCAATAATATATTAGGGTTACAAATACCTTCAAGTCCTGCCGCTGCCATATAGTGCCATTGTCTGACTGGGAATTCCAAGAATATATTGAGGTTACAAATACCCTCATTTCTTGCTACTGCCATATAGTGCCATTGTCTGACTGGGATTTCCAAGAATATATTGGGGTTACAAATACCTTCAAGTCCTGCCTCTGCCATATAGTGCCATTGTCTGACTGGGAATTCCAAGAATATATTGGGGTTACAAATACCCTCATTTCATGCTACTGCCATATAGTGCCATTGTCTGACTGGGAATTCCAATAATATATTAGGGTTACAAATACCTTCAAGTCCTGCCACTGACATATAGTGCCATTGTCTGACTGGGAATTCCAAGAATATATTGGGGTTACAAATACCCTCATTTCTTGCTACTGCCATATAGTGCCATTGTCTGACTGGGAATTCCAATAATATATTGGGGTTACAAATACCTTCAAGTCCTGCCACTGCCATATAGTGCCATTGTCTGACTGGGAATTCCAAGAATATATTGTTGTTACAAATACCCTCATTTCTTGCTACTGCCATATAGTGCCATTGTCTGACTGGGATTTCCAAGAATATATTGGGGTTACAAATACCTTCAAATTCTGCCACTGACATATAGTGCCAGTTTCTGACTGGGAATTCAAAGAATATATTGGGGTTACAAATACCCTCATTTCTTGCTACTGCCATATAGTGCAATTGTCTGACTGGGAATTCCAAGAATATATTGGGGTTACAAATACCTTCAAGTCCTGCCACTGACATATAGTGCCAGTTTCTGACTGGGAATTCAAAGAATATATTGGGTTTACAAATACCCTCATTTCTTGCTACTGCCATATAGTGCCATTGTCTGACTGGGAATTCAAAGAATATATTGGGGTTACAAATACGCTCATTTCTTGCTACTGCCTTATAGTGCCAGTTTCTGACTGGGAATTCAAAATGCGCAAGGCTCCCGGAAAGGTACGTGGACGAGGCCGTTGGCGAGGTCGGGGGAATGGTTCTGGGGAGCAAGGTAGCAGTGAAGCCACAGGGTGTCCCGTGCCTACTCCTGTGGGGCAGCAAGCATTGCGCCACTCCACAGTGCTAGGGTTGCTTGCCACATTAACTAAACTGCAGGGTACAAACCTTAGTAGGCCCGAGAACCAGGAACAGGTCTTGCAATGGCTGTCGGATAACGCTTACAGCACATTGTCCAGCAGCCAGTCAGGCTCTGCCTCCTCTCCTCCTATTACCCAACAGTCTTGTCCTCCTTCCTCCCAAAATTCCCAAGCTTCAAAGAACAATAAGCCCAACTGTCCCTGCTCCCCGCTCCTTTCATTGTCCCTCAACCTGCCCCTCCATGTCACGATTCCACGGACCTAACAGAGGAGCATCTGTGTCCAGATGCTCAAACACTAGAGTCTCCTCCATCTCCGTTCGATTTGGTGGTGGATGACCAGCAACCCACCCTCATCGACGATGATGTGACGCATTTTCCGTCAGGGCTTCCAGTTGACCTGCACATTGTGCGGGAGGAGGAGATGAGACAGGAGTTGGAAGAGGAAGTGGTGGATGATGAGGACACTGACCCGACCTGGACAGGGGGGATGTCAAGCAGGGAAAGTAGTGTGGATGTTGAGGCAGGTGCAGCACCAAAAAGGGTAGCTAGAGGCAGAGGCAGAGGTCAGCAGCTTAGGCGAAGCCAGGCCACACCCGGAATCTCCCAAGATGTTCTAGTTCGTACCCAGCCCCGAAAAACTCCCACCTCGAGGGCACGTTTCTCGAAGGTGTGGAGTTTTTTCAAGGAATGCGCCGAGGACAGATATAGTGTTGTCTGCACAATTTGCCTCTCGAAATTGATTAGGGGCTCTGAGAAGAGCAACCTGTCCACCACTTCAATGCGCCGTCATTTGGAATCCAAGCACTGGAATCAGTGGCAGGCAGCAACGGCAGGACAAAGGCCACCTGCCGTTCACGCCACTGCCTCTGCCTCTGCCACTGCCACTGCTGACTGTGCTGGCGATGCACTCCAGAGGACGAGCCAGGACACCACTTCATCTGCCTCCGCCACTTTGTTGACTTCTTCCTCATCCTCCCCTGTTCCTGTCTTATCTCCTTCTCCTGCACCATCAAAGGCACCATCAGGCGCTTCTTTACAACAACCCACCATCTCTCAGACATTGGAGCGGCGGCAGAAATACACCGCTAACCACCCACACGCGCAAGCCTTGAACGCCAACATCGCTAAACTGCTGGCCCAGGAGATGTTGGCGTTCCGGCTTGTTGAAACTCCCGCCTTCCTGGACCTGATGGCAACTGCGGCACCTCGCTATGCCATCCCTAGCCATCACTACTTCTCCCGGTGTGCCGTCCCCGCCTTGCACCAGCACGTGTCACTCAACATCAGGCGGGCCCTTAGTTCCGCGCTTTGCACAAAGGTCCACTTGACCACCGACGCGTGGACAAGTGCATGCGGACAGGGACGCTACATTTCACTGACGGCACACTGGGTGAATGTAGTTGAGGCTGGGACTGCTTCCCAAACTGGCCCGGTGTACCTCGTCTCCCCGCCTCACATTCCTGGCAGGGACACGAGAAGAACACCCCCCTCCTCCTCCACCGCCTCCTCCTCCCCCACCGGCTCCTCCTCCGCCACCGCCTCCTTCTCCGCCACCGCCTCCTCCTCCGCTGTTAGGTTGACCCCAGCTACGAGTTGGAAACGTTGCAGCACTGGCGTTGGTAGACGGCAGCAGGCCGTGCTGAAGCTGATCAGCTTGGGGGACAGACAGCACACTGCCTCCGAGGTGAGGGATGCCCTCCTCGATGAGACGGCAATATGGTTTGAGCCGCTGCACCTGGGCCCAGGCATGGTCGTTTGTGATAACGGCCGGAACCTGGTAGCAGCTCTGGAGCTTGCCGGACTCCAACATGTTCCATGCCTGGCCCACGTCTTCAACCTAGTGGTGCAACGTTTCCTAAAGAGCTACCCCAATGTTCCAGAGCTACTGGTGAAAGTGCGGCGCATGTGCGCCCACTTTCGCAAGTCGACAGTAGCCGCTGCTAGCTTAAAATCTCTCCAGCAACGCCTGATTGTGCCACAACACCGGCTTTTGTGCGACGTCCCCACACGCTGGAACTCAACGTTTCAGATGTTGAATAGAGTGGTTGAGCAGCAGAGACCTTTGATGGAATACCAGCTACAAAACCCTAGGGTGCCACAAAGTCAGCTGCCTCAGTTTCTCATCCATGAGTGGCCATGGATGAGAGACCTTTGTGACATCCTATGGGTGTTTGAGGAGTCCACAAGGAGGGTGAGCTCTGAGGATGCGATGGTGAGCCTTACAATCCCGCTCTTGTGTGTTCTGAGAGAATCCCTGATTGACATCAGGGATAACTCAGATCACACAGAGGAGTCAGGGATAGCATCCGATCCGTCACAGCTGGAGAGTAGGTCCACACATCTGTCCGCTTCATCACGTTTAATGGAGGAGGAGGAGGAGGAGGAGGAAGAAGAGTTGTCCGATGATGTGATGGTGATACAGGAGGCTTCCGGGCAACTTTGAATCGTCCCATTGTTGCAGCGCGGATGGGTAGACATGGACGATGAGGAGGAAATGGCGATTGAACTTTCCGGGGGGCCAGAGGAGTCATGCCAACTAACACTGTGGCAGACATGGCTGAGTTCATGTTGGGGTGCTTTACAACCGACAAGCGTATTGTCAAAATCATGGAGGACAACCAGTACTGGATCTTTGCTATCCTTGACCCCCGGTATAAAAACAACATCTCCTCTTTTATTCCGGTAGAGGGGAGGGCCAATCGCATCAATGCTTGCCACAAGCAATTGGTGCAGAATAAGATGGAGATGTTTCCAGCATGTGATGTTGGCAGCAGGGAGGGCAGTTCCTCCAGTAGGCGACCAAGCTCTCACCGGTCCACACAAACGAGGGGCACACTGTCTAAGGTCTGGGACACCTTGATGGCACCCCCTCGCCAAAGTGCCGCCACGGAGGGTCCTAGTGTCACCAGGCGTGAGAAGTATAGGCGCATATTGCGGGAATACCTTTCCGACCACAGCCGTGTCCTCTCCGACCCCTCTGCGCCCTACACGTATTGGGTGTCGAAGTTGGACCTGTGGCTTGAACTTGCCCTATATGCCATGGAGGTGCTGTCCTGTCCTGCCACCAGCGTCCTATCTGAGAGGGTGTTCAGTGCAGCCGGTGGCATCATCACTGACAAGCGCACCCGTCTGTCAGCTGAGAGTGCCGACCGGCTCACTTTGATAAAAATGAACCACCACTGGATAGAGCCTTCATTTTCGTGCCCACCTGTGTAAAGCACCCCAACATGAAACTCCATGTCTGTGCTCAACCTCTCCAATTCCTCCGCATCCTCATACTCATCCAACATAAGCGTTGCACAATTCTGCTAATACTAGGCTCCCTCCACCCTGATTTCCCACAACTCTGCTGGTTAGAGGCTCCCTCCACCCTGATTTCCCCCAACTCTGCTGGTTAGAGGCTCCCTCCACCCTGATTTCCCCCAACTCTGCTGGTTAGAGGCTCCCTCCACCCTAATTTCCCCCAACTCTGCTGGTTAGAGGCTCCCTCCACCCTGATTTCCCACAACTCTGCTGGTTAGAGGCTCCCTCCACCCTGATTTCCCACAACTCTGCTGGTTAGAGGCTCCCTCCACCATGAATTGGTCCAAACTGGGGTTTTTAGAGGCTCCCTCCACCATGAATTTCCCAAAACTTGGCTGTTTAGAGGCTCCCTCCACCATGAATTGGTCCAAACTGGGCTGGTTAGAGGCTCCCTCCACCATGAATTGGTCCAAACTGGGGTTTTTAGAGGCTCCCTTCACCATGAATTTCCCAAAACTTGGCTGTTTAGAGGCTCCCTCCACCCTGATTTCCCACAACTCTGCTGGTTAGAGGCTCCCTCCACCATGAATTGGTCCAAACTGGGGTTTTTAGAGGCTCCCTCCACCATGAATTTCCCAAAACTTGGCTGTTTAGAGGCTCCCTCCACCATGAATTGGTCCAAACTGGGCTGGTTAGAGGCTCCCTCCACCATGAATTGGTCCAAACTGGGGTTTTTAGAGGCTCCCTTCACCATGAATTTCCCAAAACTTGGCTGTTTAGAGGCTCCCTCCACCATGAATTGGTCCAAACTGGGCTGGTTAGAGGCTCCCTCCACCATGAACTTCCCATAGCTTGGCTGTTTAGAGGCTCCCTCCACTATGAATTGGTCCAAACAGGGGTTTTTAGAGGCTCCCTCCACCATGAATTTCCCAAAACTTGGCTGTTTAGAGGCTCCCTCCACCATGAATTGGTCCAAACTGGGCTGTTTAGAGGCTCCCTCCACCATGAATTTGCCCAAACTCTGCTGGTTAGAGGCTCAATCCACCCTGATTTTCAAAACAAATGTTGGTGCCAACCTCAACTTACTACAAGGGCCAAATTCACTGCTGGTGACAAGCTGTCCTCACTCCAAGTGCCAAATACACATGTTTCAAGGTGTTTTCCTACTGTCTGAGAGGTGGTATTGAGTGTGTAAAGTGTGTAGTTGTTAGGCTGTGATGATGGGGTAATAGAGGGTCTTTGGTGTGTTAGATGCCCCCAGACATGCTTCCCCTGCTGTCCCAGTGTCATTCCAGAGGTGTTGGCATCATTTCCTGGGGTGTCATAGTGGACTTGGTGACCCTCCAGACACAGATTTGGGTTTCCCCCTTAACGAGTATATGTTCCCCATAGACTATAATGGGGTTCGAAACCCGTTCGAACACACGAACAGTGAGCGGCTGTTCGAATCGAATTTCGAACCTCGAATATTTTAGTGTTCACTCATCTCTACTCATTACCCATTTAATCGAAGCAGCAAAATCACTGTTGCCTTTATTCTGGCTCTAATCTACTCCCCCAACGATACGACTCTGGAGAGAAAAAAAATCATCAAATCGCCAGGTATGAGGAATTAATGTACTGCAAATCGCGCACACGAGATACGTACTTGAAAATATGGTCTCCCTGGTGGAAGGTTTATGAGGATCTAGCCACTAGCCAATAAAAACCGGCTATTCTATTGTCTTATTTCCTACCCCAATTTCTGGACTGATAACACAATTCCCCCCCCCCCCCCCTCTTATCCTCCAACCTGAACCCTTCTTCCCCATTTTTTTAGGTACCCTCCCCCCCTAATGCTTAATCAATACACATTTGTCTAGTCATATTACCTACCCCTCGTCCCAGTATGGAAAGTTAATATGTTAGGTTCTTTAGTGGGATATGTGTATACTCTTCTATATTTGTAGAACGAGGTTACGACCCATAATCTGTATTTTGGTTGTTTCTTACCGATAATATTCTTACGTTGTTTTCATTTCATTGTTTGATTACTTGCTATGTTTCACTCTATTTGCTATTAGCTGCTTGTTTTTATTTTTTCTTGACTAGTATCTGTTTTCTGTACCTCTTCTGTGAACTCATTGTTAAAATTTGTAAAATTATTAATAAAATCAGAATTTAAAACAAAAACACTGAGATCATAATGTACTTGCCTAAAATGAAAATTTGCAATCCCTCGTACAGACTGTTGAAGGTGATACATTTGCTTCCAATACACACGTTGGTTAGATGAAGTAATTATGGTGTGGACACCTTATGGAACAGAACAGTGAAAATAATGTTATAGGTGACATAATAAATACAAACAGTGCCCAACTGACTATATTGGAGTTTGACAGAGTTCTGCTATTCTATCCAAGTTTTATTTCTATTTGTGGTTGAGGTATAAAGGTGTTGTCCAGATTCATTTTTTTAATTAAATCGGAAATGTTTTCCTCTGAAAATATAACTTCTACTTAAGTGGTGGTTCCTCTAAACCAGGGGTCTCAAAATCGCGCCCGGCAAACAGTTTTGTGCGGCCCGCAGAAGCATCCTACGACGCATAATACAGTTTAGGACAGGTCATACGTCAGCGGTTCTCAACCTGTGGGTCACGACCCCGGCGGGGGTCGAACGACCAAAGCACAGGGGTCGCCTAAAGCCATCGGAAAATACATATTTCCGATGGCTTTAGCCGCTGAGAAGAGAAGGCTGAAGTGAGTGGAGACTGGAAGGTAAGATGGAGGGAGGAGACAGCAAGTGTAAGCAAGGGGTGGGACGTGGATGCAAGCAGTGTTTGAGTATGATAGGAGGGGATGCAGGCTGTGTGTGAGCATGATAGGAGGTTCAGGCTGTGTGTCAGCAAGATGGGGGACATGAATCTGGGGGCAGAGATGGGGGGACATGAATCTTAGGGCAGAGATGGGGGACATGATTCTGGGGGCAGAGATGGGGGGGACATGAATCTGAGGGCAGAGATGGGGGACATGATTCTGGGGGCAGAGATGGGGGGGACATGAATCTGAGGGCAAAGATGGGGGACATGATTCTGGGGGCAGAGATGGGGGGGACATGAATCTGGGGCAGAGATGGGGGGACATGAATCTGGGGGCAGAGATGGAGGGGGGACATGAATCTGGGGCAGAGATGTGGGGACATGAATCTGGGGCAGAGATGGGGGGACATGAATCTGGGGGCAGAGATAAGGGGACATGAATCTGGGGGCAGAGATGGGGGGACATGAATCTGGTGGCAGAGATGTGGGGACATGAATCTGGGGGCAGAGATGGAGGGGACATGAATCTGGGGGCAGAGATGGGGGGACATGAATCTGGGGGCAGAGATGGGGGGACATGAATCTGGTGGCAGAGATGTGGGGACATGAATCTGGGGGCAGAGATGGGGGACATGAATCTGGGGGCAGAGATGGAGGGACATGAATCTGGGGGCAGAGATGGGGGGACATGAATCTGGGGGCAGAGATGGAGGGACATGAATCTGGGGGCAGAGATGGGGGGACATGAATCTGGGGGCAGAGATGGAGGGACATGAATCTGGGGGCAGAGATGGAGGGACATGAATCTGGGGGCAGAGATGGAAGGACATGAATCTGGGGGCAGAGATGGGGGGACATGAATCTGGGGGCAGATGAAGGGTGTATATGTAACTGGGGGAAAGATGGAGGGGGGACATATAGTTTACGGGTGACTGTAGGAGGATTATACAGTGTGGGGGGCACATGAAAAATGAATGGGCGGAGTCAACATAAAAGTGGGTGGAGCTAAATTTGCCACGGTGCGGCCCGCCGACTGGCTGGGATCTTGCTCTACGGCCCACATGCTGAGTTGAGTTTGAGACCCCTGCTCTAAACAGTCTTTCACTTGTACTGGTGTCACCACAGTAGTGATTGTATTTACGGCACAAGAACTATAAGGCCAGTGATTGGCTGCAGAAGTCACATGTGTGGTATGTTATCACTGCATGGTCACTAGGGTTGAGCGTTCAGGATCAGAAAAGATCGGATCCCGATCGGTGATCGAGTAAATTTCACGATCGCGATTGGGTTTTGATCCTGCCTAAAAAAAAAGATTGGGAACGGAATTCTGATTCCGATCACTGAACTTACCTGCACAGATCCGCTGTCGCTCCCCGTTCTTCTCGGTCCGATCCTCTCTCATTCACATGCTTTCAGAGCGGCGTGCGCTAGTGTTACAGACCTAGGAAGAAGGCGGGGCTTGTGGCTTAGGAGAGTGTGGGTGGGTACTGAGAGGGGAGAAGTGAGTGATGCACTCACGTCTCCCCACCCTGTAGCCGCCCACACTCTCTTAAGCCACAACAAGCCCGCCTACTCCCAGCTTCAGTAACACTAGCCTGGGAGGCGGGGGCACACACAGCGCTCTGAAAGCATGTGAATAGGAGAGGATCGGATCGAGAAGAACGGGGAGCGACAGCGGATCTGTGCAGGTAAGCGGACAACAGGGAGGGGGGGACTAAGTAGCCTGCGGATTTTTTAATCACTACGCAGCGTGGAGTACATGCTGTGTAGTGAATAGGATCGTTTTTTAAATCTGATCTTTGATCATTAAAAATCACATTGACTTGCATTAGGATCGGAATTGGGATCAGGTTCAGATGGAAAATGATCGGAAATCGGATTTTAAAAACGATCCTGAAATCTCAAGATCGGCTCAACCCTAATGGTCACGTGAAATTCGGAACATAAGCTTTAGGCAAAGGCCTCATGTTGTGGAAAAGCAACTTTTTTGTAGTTGCAGTTTTTGCTGCATTTTTTTTTTTTTTTTTTTGAGCCAAAGCCTAGAGTGAAATGGGAAATATATAGTTAGCATTTATACTTCTCACTTCTCCTCATTCCATTACTTTGGCTCAAAAAACTGCTGCAAAATCTGCGACAAAAAATACATTTTACATATATACCGTATTTTCCAGCGTATAAGACGACCCCCAACTTTTCCATTTAAAATATAGAGTTTGGGATATACTCGCCATATAAGACTACCTCTTCTGTGGGGTACCTCTTCTTAATGCACATTTACCCCATGGCATACTCTTTAATGCTTTTTATTTGCTTTCCAGTCCTGAACCATCTTTTCTGTAAAGGAGGGTTCACGCTACCGCCGCTGTCCACCCTGGGGTTTCCGTCCTAAACCCCAGAGAAACAGAACAGGCGGCGGCTTGCCAGCGGTCTGCTTTACAACCCATTCATTTGAATGGGTTGTATAGCAAACCGCCGGTGTCCGTATGCGACCTCTCCGCCTGGATAACCTTTTTTTTTTTGCACTGACAATCTGGCGGGGCCACAGTTATCAAAGACATACCATTTAGGGGAATGTCTAATGCTTAGATCACCTTTTTTTATTTTCTTTAAATCAGAGGCGAAACTGTAAAAAAAAAAATGGCGGTTTGGCGCTGGGCATTTTCGGACATAGGGGTAACTAATGTGTGTATGTATCACAGTAGTTTTCTACTTTTATATGTATTCTAGGGAAAGGATGTGATTTAGAATAGAACTTTTTTTTATTTTTTAGATTTTTTTTAAAACTTTTTTTTTTTTTTTAACTATTTTTATTAGCCCCCACCTAGGGGGCTTAAACCTGCAATCATTTGATTGCATATCCCTATAGACGACAATACAAGCGTATTGCCGTCTATGGGAGATTTTGTACATTACTATCACAGCTGGTCATAGACTAGCCACGATTGTAATATCGCTATGACAGGTCTGGAAGCCTTCAGTACGCTCCCGGCTGTCACCGGAACAGGTCGGCTCACCCGGCCTGCAACTTTAAAGATATGGGGCCGCTTTGTGGACGAGGGTGGAGTTAAGTTTTAATGCCTTGAATCAGAGTACATTCTGATTGCAGGCATTAGCATCGGGCCTCCACGTATAGCGGAGACCCGATTGCTATGGCGAGCGCTCTGCAGCAGAGCAGTTCACCCCCATCCGCCCTTTTGCCTGCACCATCATGCCCCTTCCCAGCCACTCCCCATCTCCCAGGCGTTTCATTGCAGGCAGAAGCACAGCACAAGCCACCCACATGCCCAAGCCTTCAACGGCCTCATCTAAAAAGTGCTGGTCCTGGAGATGTTGGAGTTTATGCTTCTGTTTACTCAGGCCTTCCTTCATCAGATGGCAGCTGTGGCACCTCGCTATGCTGGGCTTAGCCGTTGCTACTTCTCTTGGTGTGCTGTCCCCGCCTTGCGCCTGCACGTGTCCCATAACATCAGTTGTGCCCAGAGTTCCGCGCTTTGCTGCAAGGTCCACTTGACCACCGGCGCATCGACAAGCGCCTGCGGTCAGGGATGCTGCTTCTCTTTAATGATAGGCCAGGTGAATGTAGTAGAGTCTGGGCCCAGGGTGAAAACTGGGGTGGCCTATCTCCTCTCCTAGCCCAAAATTCATGGCAGGGGTTCTCTGAAAGCCTACTCCTGCGCTGCAACCTCGACCCAAGCTACGAGCTGAAAACGCTGTAACACTGGCATGGGGAGATGTCAGCAGGCCGTGCTGAAGCTCATAAGCTTGGGGGACAGTCAGCACACTGCCTCCGAGGAGAGGGATGCCATCCTGGATGATATGGCAATATGGTTTTCCCTGCTGCACCTGGGCCCAGGCATGTTTGCATATGTGATAATGACAGGAACCTGGTAGCAGATCTGGAGCTTGCCAGTCTCAAACACGGTCCACACATGGCCCACGTTTTAAAGTTGTTGATGCAAAGGTTCTTTGAAACCTACACCATTGTGCCTGATATACTGGTCAAAGTGCAGCCATTTTCGTAAGTGAAAAGTAGCCTCTGTTAGGCTGAAAACATTCAGAGCACACTCCTGTCATCTTCGCACCATTGGCTGGCAGAGGAAGACGAGGGGGATGAAGTGGCATTTCATGTCACTGTCCCACACGAGGCTTGAGGGTGAAGTTCAGTGCATCCATTGCTTCAGCACGGATGGTGTGAAGGGGAGTGGAAAATGGAGGAAAAGGAGAGTGACCCTTACAGTTGGGGGCAGCGAAGTCATGCCAAGTAATACACTGGCACACATGGCTGACTTCATGTTGGGTTTCTTTTCAAGAGACAAAGGAATAGTTCACATCATGGAGAGCAAACAATACTGGATTGAACAAAAAATTGGATTGAGCTTATATAGCGTGACTGAATTGCTGTGTATCACACTTAGCTTTTGGGGGGTAGACCCTTAAAAATTGGATTGAGCTGATATAGCCTGATTGAATTGCTGTGTCTCCCACTTAGCTTTGGGGGGTACAGCATTAAAAACAGGTTTGACCATACATGGCCTGACTGAACGGCTGTCTCCCACTTAGCTTTGGGGGGGTACAGCATGTGGAAAGCTGGGTTGAGGGTATAGAACTGGACTGAATTGCTCTGTATCCCTGTTAGGTGTTTGGGGGGACACCCCGTGGAAAGCTGGGTTGAGCGTATAGAACTGGACTGAATTGCTCTGTATTCCTGTTTCGGGGGGACACCCCATGGAAAGCTCGACTCCTCTCCCTGCAGTATAGCTTTGAAAAGAGCTATTGTTTTTCTTCAGTTTTTCCCTGCCTACTAAATCCTCTCTAGCCCTCAGCAGGTCATCTGTCCCTACATCTACAAGCCGCAAAATGACACGAAGATGGCGCTGGCTATTCTTATAAATGGGAGGTCACATGTTTTCGGCAGCCAATGGGTTTTTACAATTTTTTTCAATGCCTCCGTAGTCGTAGTTCTTGTCCCACCTCTCCTGCACAGTTATTGGTGCAAAAACGCGCCAGGGAAGGTGGGAGGGGATACAAATTTTTACTGCGTATGCTGCGTGGTATTCGATTGGAAACGAATACCTCGAACGGTCTGATATTCGATCGAATACCTATTCGATCGAACGGTGTTCGCTCATCTCTAATTATGTACTTAATAGTAAATTACTGGGTAAAGACTAACAATGAGAAAGACTTAGGGATTTTGGTGGACAGCAAGCTTACCTTTAGTGACCAGTGCCAGGCAGCTGCTGCCAAGGCAAATAAAATTATGGGACGCATCAAAAGAGGTCTAGATTCTCATGACAAGGACATAGTTATGCCTCTATACAAATCACTGGTACGGCCACACTTAGAATATTGTGCGCAATTTTGGGCCCCGATATACAAGAAAGACATAAGTGAACTTAAAAAAGTGCAAAGACGGGCAACCAAAATGATTAGGGGAATGGGTGGACTGGAGTACAACGATCGATTAACAAATTTGGGGTTATTCAGTGTAGAGAAAAACGTCTACGGGGAGATCTTAGAACAATGTACAAATACATGAAGCGACAATGCAAAGAACTTTCAAAGGATCTTTTTACTCCTAGGCCAGTGACTGTTACAAGAGGACATCCACTACGTATGGAGGAGAGAGGGTTTCACCAGAAACATAGAAGGGGATTCTTCACAGTAAGAACTGAGAGGCTATGGAACTCTTTGCCCCAGGAAGTGGTGATGGCGGATTCATTAAACAAGTTCAAAGAGGGTCTGGATGCCTTTCTTGAAGAGAAAAATATCACAGGTTATGGACTCTAGATTTTAAGGACACGTTGAGCCAGGGTTTTTATACTGACTGCTAGATTTGTAGTCGGGAAGGAATTTTTTCCCCTGAAATGGGGCAATTGGCATAAGCCTCATAGGGTTTTTTTTGCCTTCCCCTGGATCAACACTGTAGTGATTGTAGGGTTATTGGTTGGACTTGATGGACTAATGTCTTTATCCAACCTCATCTACTATGTAACTATATTATTATATTATAAAAAACATCAATTTACATTATTTCTTTTCAGCGGTCATCCTAAGCTGAATATGCCTCCTCTCCTCAGATCGCAGCTTCCAAGCCGCTAAAGGCCTGGTAAGTACCAGTGTGGGAGACTGGCTGGGAATCCCAGATGCCGTTGACTATTTTGTTCCTGGGCAGTTAGGCGTTCTCCTTCCAACTGTTTTACAAAAAGCGTCAAATTACATTCTATTTTCACAGCGGTCATCCTAAGCTGCACATGCCTGCCCTTGTCAGATTGCAACCGCTAAACAGCTTACGGCCTCGCAAGTGCCAGCGTGGGAGACTGGATGGGAATCCCAGGCGCCATTGACTATTTTATTCCTGGGTGTTTAAGCAATCTCCTTTGAAATGTTCTACAAAAAAAGCTTTGAATTATATTCACTTTTGTCAGCAGTCATCCTAAGCTGAATGTTCCTGCACTTGTTATCTCGCAGGCGCCAAGCAGCTTAGGGTCTGGCAAATATGAGTGTGGGAGACTGACTGGGAATCCCAGGTGCCGTTGACTAGTTTGTTTCTTGGGCAAGACGTTCTTCTTCCACCTGTTCTGTAGAAAGCATTGAAATACAGTGTTTTCTCTCTGTGGGCATCCTAAGCCAAATATGCCTGCCCTTATTAGATCACAACAGCTAAGCAGTTTAAGGCCTGGCAAGTACCAGCGTGAGAGACTGGCTGGGATTCTCAGGTGCCGTTGACCATTTTATTCCTGGGCATTTAAACATTCTCCTTCCACCTGTTCTATAAAAAGCATCAAAATACCTCAATCTATGTCAGTGGTCATCCTAAGCTAAATATGCCTGCCCTCGTTAGATCGCAGCTAAAAACCTGGCAAGTACCAGCATGGGAGACTGGCTGGGAATCCTAGGTGCCGTTGACTATTTTGTTTCTTGGGCAAAAAGGCGTTCTTCTTCCACCTGTTCTACAAAAAGCATCGAATTACATCAGTTTTCGTCAGTAGTTATCCTAAGCTGAATATGTCTACCCTTGTAAGATTGCAGCTGCCAAACAGCTTAGGACCTGACAAGTACGAGCATGGGAGACTGTATGAGAATCCCACGTGCTGTTGACTATTTCTCTTTCCACCTGTTCAATAAAAAGCATCGAAATACATCATTTTATATCAGCGGTCATCCTAAGCTGAGGATGTGTAAGCCGTGTACCGAGGTGGGCTCCCCAGGATACAGCGAAGTCACGAACAAAGGAAGTGAGTCCAATTTAATTTAACCAAGATAGGATTTTACTTAGTTTACTTAACCTCTTTTGTCCAAAAGAACACTCCCAGGTATTACATTTACACAGCCTAGAGACTGGGACCCTGGTGTTATACAGCACGGTGCCCACTAATGTGGCCTTCAATACACTCCAAGCTTTTACCTACCTGCAGGCTGTGCCTATGCAGCTGCCTGTTACCTTTTATTATCCTATTACACAGGAACAATTCAGTGTGTGTGACACAGGCACCGGCGGAGTAACATCAAAGTTTACAATCTTATCGCAATACTACTAAATTCCCCCCCCAAACCAAGTACAACTAAGCAAGCATAATAGTTGGTTAGCTTGCAAGCCAAACAGTGCAAAGTTAAACTAATTGTTGCTCCCAGACGTCCTTAAAAGTCCCTTTCTGAGAGATATAACTCTGTAGAAATCTTCTGTGACTTAGTCCTTCTACCAGACAGGTAGATAGTTCACCAGTATTGCAGCCTGGGGTGATGATTATACCTAACTAGCTAACTACAGGCTTTTACTCAGTGCCAAGCAATTTGGCACCAAACTTGCAGTGTGGTGCGTGCACGTTTACTTCTGTTGGGTACCTTTTAGTCTCTGTTAGCATCAGGTTGAAGAGGAGCTCCTCAGACAGCATGCGGTCTCACTGACAGTCTCACTTCTCAGCCAAGTCTCTGACAGTAATCTTCTCCTTAGGATGGTGTCTGGACAAACTCTGAAAGTTTTGAATTCTCAGCTATTCTTGCTGTGGCTTCTTCCTCCAAGGACCCTCTCTGCACCGAGATGTCTCCACAGCTCTCTCTTCTGCTTCAGATTCCAGCACATACTGTCTCAAAGATGGCTCCTAAACCCTCCTACAACGATCAGGGTTCCCACATCAATACTCCAGGGGCATACAGCCTTTTTCCTTTTACTTGTCATCTTGCAACAGCGACCTCTTGTGGTCAAACAACAAAATATCAGGTTATGAAAACACCAACTCAATTACACATTGCACATTCACTCCACAGGGGCTGTTTCACTCTCTTACATATGGCTGCCCTCGTCAGATCGCTAGTTGTCAAGCAGCTAAAAACCTGGCAAGTACCAGCATGGGAGACTGGCTGGGAATCCAAGGTGCTGTTGACTATTTTGTTCCTAGGCATTCTCCTTTCAACTGTTCTGCAAAAAGCATTGAATTACGTCCTATAGCGTCAGCGGTCTTCCTAAGCTGAATTTGCCTCCCCTCTTTAGATTGCAACAACTAAACAGCCCAAGGCCTGGCAAGCGCCAGTGTGGGAGACTGGCTCAGAATCCAAGGTGCCATTGACTATCTCGTTCCTGGGCATTTAAAGGGGTTGGCCACCTTCAGACCAACATGGACAAACAATTGTACAATAAAAAGATATACAATTTTCCAATATACTTTCTTTATCGATTTCTCACGGTTTTCTAGATCTCTGCTTGCTGTCACTCATTCCGTTACTTCTAGAGGATAAAACGCTGACCATGGTCATGTGATTTACGGTCCATGGTCATGTGATGCGCACACAGGTGCCGCTCGTTACAGTCACAGCACAGTAATCAGACATCTGCCTGGTAATCAGCTGTACACCTGTGTGCAAGTCACATGACCATGGACCGTAAATCACATGACCATGGTCAGAGTTTTATCCTCCAGAAGTAACAGAATGAGTGACAGCAAGCAGAGATCTAGAAAACCGTGAGGAATTGATAAAGAAAGTATATTGGAAAATTGTATATCTTTTTATTGTACATTTGTTTGTTAATATTGGTCTGAAAGTGGCCAACCCCTTTAAGCGTTCTCCTTCCAACTGTTCTACAAAAAGCGTCGAATTACATTCTATTTTCAGAGCGGTCATCCTAAGCTGCACATGCCTGCCCTTGTCAGATTGCAACTGCTAAGCAGCTTCAGGCTTGACAAGTACCAGTGTGGGAGACTGGATGGGAATCCCAGGTGCCATTGACTATTTTATTCCTGAGCATTTAAGCGTTCTCCCTCCACTTGTTCTACAAAAAGCATCGAATTACATCCTTTGCTGTGAGCGTTCATCCTCAGCTGAATGTACCTGCCCCGTTAGATCGCAGAAACTAAGCAGATGAAGGCCTGGCAAGTACCCGTGTTGGAGACTGGCTGGGAGTTCAAGGTGCTGTTGAATGTATATTTTTTCCTGGGCATTTAGGTGTTTTCCTTCCACCTGTTCTATAAAAAGCATCGAATTACTTCATTTCTTGTCAGCAGGCATGCTAAATTCAATATGCTTTCCCTTTTCCGATTGTAGCCGCCAAACAGTTTCAGGTTTGGCAAGTACCAGCGTGGGAGACTGGCTGGGAATCCCAGGTGCCGTTGACTATTTTATTCCTGGGCATTTAATCGTTCTCCTTCCACCTTTTCTGCAAAAAGCATAAAATTACATCATTTTCTGCCAGCGGGCATCCTAAGCTGAATATTCCTGACCTCGTCAGATCGCAGCTGCTAAGCAGCTTAAGGCCTGGCAAGTGGGAGACTGATTGGGAATTCCAGGTGCCGTTGACTATTTTGTTTCTGGGCATTTAGGCGTGCTCTTTCCACCTGTTCTACAAAAAGCATTGAATTACATTCTTTTATGTCAGTGGTCGTTTTAAGCTGAATATGGCTGCCCTTGTCAGATTGCAACAGCTAAGCAGCTTAAGGCCTGGCAAGTACGAGCGTGGGAGACTGGCTGGGAATTCCAGGTGCCGTTGACAATTTTATTCCTGGAAATTTATGCGATCTTCTTCCTCCTTTTCTATAAAAAGCATCGAATTATATCATTTTCTTTTTTTTTTTTTTTTTTTTTTTAAATTTAATGTTTATTGACCAGTTTGACATAGAAAACAGAGGTGAGCAACAATTATAATCTCGTTTAACAAAATGAAGGGACTGCGCAAACCCCTTCCATACACAATTGAAGTGAGATAGGTCAATAATAGAGATGAGCGAACACTAAAATGTCCGAGGTTCGAAATCTGATTCGAACAGCCGCACACTGTTCGGCTGTTCGAACCCCATTATAGTCTATGGGGGGAAATGCTCGTTTCAGGGGTAGGCAAAATTCGATACAATTATACTTACCAAGTCCACGAGTGACGGTCGGGCTGCATTCCCCTTTAAGTCTTCTCCCGGCGCGGCGTCTTCCGGCTGGAATTCACTCTGCCTAGGCATCGGGGCCTAGGCAGAGCCGACTGCGCATGCGCGGTCGGCTTTGCCCGGCCCGACGCCTGAGCAGAGCCGACTGTGCATGCGAGGGCATGCCCGCGCATGCGCAGTCGGCTCTGCCTAAGCCGGATGCCTAGGCAGAGTGAATTCCACCCGGAAGAAGACGCGGGGACGCAGCGAGGAGAAGACTTTGGAAAGGTAAGAGAAGAACCAGCGTTGATTGGCAGAATGTATAGCATTCTGCCAATCAACGCTGATTCTGCATCGAACCTTAAACTTCGAACAGCTAGTAGTGTTTGATCGAGTACGAGTATCTCGAATACCGTAGTATTCGATCGAACACCTACTCGATCGAACACTACTCGCTCATCTCTAGTCAATAACACTTTTATAATAACAGATTTTCCATTTTCATGAAATACAAATTAGGAAACCATTGTAACCATATTAAAGCCGTCATATAAGAGGGGAGAGGAGGGTGGGTTAAGTATAAGAATAGAGAGAGGGAAAATCGAGGTAGGGAGGAAAGGGAGAGGGAAGGAGGAGGGAAAGAGAACCAGGGGGAGAGAAGAAGGGAGTAGAGAAGAAAAGCCTAGAAGTTAAAGGAAGTAGAAGGTCAGGAGGTTTGAGGTGTTGAGCTGTCGAGGCCAGGTCTGAAGTTACGCAGTCTTCTGGTTTACCCAGTCTGGTAGAATCAGGTATCATCGTCGTTAGGCATTGGGGTGGCATAGGGTACAAGTCTGTTCTCTAGCCAAGGTGTCCACACTTCAAGGTACTTTGGGTGAGTTCTTCTAGCCCATGCTAACATTTCTTCAAATCTGGCAACTTGGTTTGCTTTCGCAATCCATCTGTCTACGTGAGGTGGAGCAGTTTGTTTCCAGTAGAGAGGGATCAGTGACTTAGCTGCTAACAGAAGATGGTAAATCAGCTTTTGCGTCGCCGCCTTGGTCTCGGAAATTGGGAGAAAGAATATCAGGAGGTCAGATGTGATCTTGAACCTAGGTAGACCTAGTCTTTTGATTTGGTCCTCAATAGCGACCCAACAATAAGAGGTCATTTTGGGGCATGACCACCATAAATGAAGCATCGTGCCTTCATCTGCAAGGCACCTTCAGCATCTGGGGGAATCAATGAGTCCTCGTTCAAAGAGCCACTTGGGAGTGCGATACCATCTGGAGAATAACTTAGAATGCATCTCCTGCAGGTGAACACATGTAGAGAGTCCATGGGATCTTTCAAGGGCTAGCTCTAAATCTATTGGGCTAAGTTGCAGGTGTAAATCTCTTTCCAATTTGGTAATGAATTTTGGTTTGGGCAGAGCAGTTGGCGCAATAAATCTGTGAAGAAATGTGTGATACGTGTAGAAGAAGGCGTATGATTCAGACCAGCTTTTTCGAACTCGGTGTGGGATCTCTGCCAATTCATGGAGGTTTTAAATTTGTCTCTGCACGCTTCAAAATGAGCCTTATGCAAAAAGGTAATGGAATTCTGGGTTGCAGCTCCCAGATGTGTCTGCAAGAAGTCTGCATTTTGTAAAGACCCTTCTGAGATCAATTGATCTAAAGAGATCTGGAGAAGGAGTCTCCAAAAGTCTTCTAGTGGTCTCCTAAAACCTGGTGTGACGTGTGGCATAAGTCCCAAAGGTAAGCAGCGAGAAGGCATAAGGTGGTAAGTCTGCACTGTATTTTTTCCACGTGTCTACTGCCCCTCTTAAACGGATATTGTTTCTCCAGCAATTAAGATCAGTCGCAGATTGCGAGGGTGTGGTCAACCAGAGGGCCTTAAGAAGATTTGGACCATATAGCGCCAGTAGCAATTTCTTGACCGAGGAAGTACCTGTAGGTGTTGAGAGTTCTGCCCAGAGTTGAAGTTGGATTGCATCCTAGTACTGTTTTACGTTTGGAAGACTTATGCCGCCCTCTAGTTTATGTCGTTGAAGCAAGCGATAAGTTAGTGGAGGTCTTTTGCTTTTCCACAAAAACTTCGAGAACAATTTGGTGATGGCAGAAAAGAATCTGAAGTCAAGCTTAATGGGAAGCATTCTCAGAAAATATAGGATCTTCGGGAGAACATACATCTGGATCAAGTTCCGCCAACCAAACCAAGAAATAAATGGGATATCATATTGGCGTAGTAATCTATCAATTTCCAAAAGCAATTCCTCAAAATTTCGCAAGTAAATATCTCTAATGTGACCTGGAATTTTAACTCCCAAATATTTAATGCTAGAGGGTGCCCACTTAAATGGGAGGGTTTTCATAAAAGCTATAGCTGATGGGTCGGATACAGAAATATTTAAAATTTCACATTTATCCAAGTTGACTTTGTAGTGGGAAATATGGCCATAATTTTCAATAATTTCTAAAATCTTAGAGAAACTCTTTTCTGGGTTGGTAGAAAGAAAAATCACATTTAGAGATATACTTTGGAGGGCGCAGTACTGTAGCAGTAAATAATCCAAAAATCAAAAATAGTGTGCACAGATAACATGTGAACTTTAAGGTGACTCAATAGGGGTATTTTGGCCATATCCCTAGTATCTATGTGAAGAGCTATAACTGGGGAAAAAAGAACAGAAAATATAAGCATTAGAACCTGTTTTACTGTTACCAGCAAATGTAGAGCATGTAGAGATGAGCCAGATCTTCATTCCTCAGGTATCATCTTGATAGCGGTGTAGTGACCTCTTTGTCTTAAGCGATTTGGTTCTCAGTGGTTTCTGCCAGGAGGAGAAATCAGGTAGCGGAGGAAGAGTGGCGATATCTGGAGTTGGGAGCCATGAGGGAATGTCCACTGGGGTGATATCGAGCTGATCCCACAAGGCCAGAAGGTCTGCCAGAGTGTGAACATGTTGTGGCCTCTTAAAGTTTCAAGTAATGGACGGAGTGTCCTTCTCTTGGCAAGTGTTGAAGGTGACAAATCTTGATAGAAGGTAAGTTTGTCTTCCCCATAAGCCATCCCTTTCCCTTAGACCAACCTAGTGAAAGAATATCCTGCCTGTCTACATATGAAAGAAGACTACAAATAGCGTCTCTGGGAGGGTCTCCCTCTTTTGGCTTAGGCCTAAGGGCTGTATGCGTGCTCTCAATAGCTAGGGAGCTAGCTCTATCCGGGCCCAATAATATAGAAAAAACGTCACTTACAGTCTCCTTTAGGACAGTCGGAGCGTAAGACTCTGCTAGGCCTTTTATGCGTACATTCCGGCATCGGCCCCTATTCTCCTGGTCCTCCAGGAGGGTCAGGGCGTTGTCTAGCTGAGCTTTCTGTATCGTAAGCAGGTCCACAATGGCGGATGAGTGAGTCGTTAGCTCTGCGCATGCGTCTTCAACCACTTCTACTCTCTGACGTAAGTATGGGATTTCGGCTTTAAGTTCTGCTAGATCTGACAGAACTGGATGGAGCGCTTGTGAAGGTGCCTGCCTAAAGAATGATTTCGAAATACATGAAGTGTTAAGTTCACAGGCACTTTTTTCTCCCTCGCTCTCCATGTCTGCCGCTACATGGGGATCGGGCCTATGCTTCGCGATCTCCAGCACCCTCTTGGCTTCTCCTTGTTTGTTATGTGGGCTGTCCTGGCAAATTTCCGCAGGTCCAGCTGCGAACGGCTCGTTTTGGGGGTAGAAGGGGAATCCCCAGGATTCTCCTTGCCGATCTTGACCATTCTTGTCTTGGTACTGCTGCTCTATCGTTCCTTTTAGCCTCAGATACAACGGAGCTACAGGCTCATGCGTCCGCTGTACTCGGCGGTCAAGCTCCGCCCCCTCTGAATTACATCATTTTTTGTCAGCGGCTATCCTAAACTGAAAAAGCCTGCCCTTGTCAAATCGCAGCTGCCATGCAGCTTAAGGCCTGGCAAGTACAAGCGCGGGAGACTGGCTGGGAAGCCCAGGTGCCGTTGACTATTTTATTCCTAGGCATTTAGGTGTTCCCCTTCCACCTATTCTATAAAGAACATTGAAATACGTTACTTTCCGTCATTGGTCATAGTAAGTCGTATATGCCTGCCCTCATCGGATCGCAGCCGCCAAGCAGCTTAAGGCCTAGCAAGAACCAGCGTGGGAGACTGACTGGGAATCCCAGGTGCTGTTGACTATCTTGTTCCTGGGCATGTAGGCGTTCTCCTTTCACCTGTTCTATAAAAAGCATTGAAATGCATTATTTTCTGTCAGTGGTCATCCCAAGCTGAATATGCCTGTCCTCGTTAGAGCGCAACTAGAGATGAGCGAACAGTGAAATGTTCGAATTTCGATATTCAATTTGAGTAGCCCCTCAAAACTCGACTGTTCGAACGAATATCCTCGTTTAGGAGGAAACCAATATTTGACTCAGGACCGCATCTAACACGCCAAAGTCCCTGTATTACCTCTAACCAGCAAACAACAAACCAGCCGTTTGTTAAAATCAGGGTGGATTGAGCCTCTAACCAGCAGAGTTGGGGGAAATCAGGGTGGATTGAGTCTCTAACCAGCAGAGTTTGGGGAAATCAGGGTGCATTCAGCCTCTAACCAGCAGAGTTTGGGGAAATCAGGGTGGATTGAGCCTCTAACCAGCAGAGCTTGGGGAAATCAGGGTGGATTCAGACTCTAACCAGCAGAGTTTGGGGAAATTAGAGTTGATTCAGACTCTAACCAGCAGAATTTGGGAAAATCACGGTGGATTCATCCTCTAACCAGCAGAATTTGGGGAAATCAGGGTGGATTAAGCCTCTAACCAGCAGAGTTTGGGAAAATCAGGGTGGATTTTTATTTTTTATTTTTGGCGCCGCCCCCCTGAGGGGCTTGGCTGCCTTGATGCAGTGCTCCAAGCTGGGAGCAAACTTTTCTTTCCTTTTTCACTTTTTTCTCTGTATCTTCAAGAATCCGGTAACTAAGCAATCTAGCACTATGAATTAGCAACTATAAATCGAATGGAAGACCCTGTGGAGTATTTTGTTCCTTTTGTTTTCCATTGAAAAGCATGGACAATGACAAGACCTGGTTCAGCTGGTTTCCACATGTGCCTGTTACCATCCCCCCAGCTAGGACAGCATGGCTCACCATGCGGCATGGAGGAAAACCTACATGGAAGTGTGGACTTCTTCTTCAAGGAGATGATTTTTGGCGTCAATTGCTGATGTGTGAGGATGCCTACAGCTGACTGGTATTTCTTTCTTTTTATTACTGTGGACACATGGGACTCTGCTACAGCCTGGGAACCTACCATCACCCACCTACCCCAGGAGTTATGGAAGCTTGGCAAGAGAGCAGCACCATGTATACCTGGATGGTCTCTGACTTCCTTGGGGCAGTAGAACACTGTGGTAAGAAGGAAGGAGGAGGAGGAGGGCTTGTGATGAAGGACATTTGGGGCATTTTTTTTTGTGGTTAAAAGGACAATAGTGCTGATACAAGATACCGAACTATCAGCTGTGAGCAGGAGATCTCACTACCTACCAAGAACTACCACATGTTATCATAATAGCTGACTATGTCCCCCACCTCTGCAAAATTTTCTGCTTGTTATATCTACATGCTGTGACCCCCTCCTCGTGTCCTACAACCAAGTCGGCTGTATTATTATTATTATTATTATTATTATTATTAACATCAATCCGCACAGAGAACTAAATGATCCTGCAATGTGTCTGTGTTTCTTTCTTTTTTTAGTTGCTCTGATTCCTAGGATTTCTCTATCTGCCATGAGGTTGTATGTGTTTCTCTCCCGTTATATACTACTGTACCATCTATGAAACTGTATCACTGAAATTTCCCCATTGTGGGACTATTAAAGGAATATCTTATCTTATCTCATTCAGCCTCTAACCAGCAGAGTTTTGGGAAATCAGGGTAGATTCAGCCTCTAACCAGCAGAGTTTGGGGAAATCAGGTGGATTCAGCCTCTAACCAGCAAAGTTTTGGGAAATCACGGTAGATTCAGCCTCTAACCAGCAGAGTTTGGGGAAATCAGGGTTGATTCACCCTCTAACCAGCAGAGTTTGGGGAAATCAGGGTGGATTCAGCCTCTAACCAGCAGAGTTTCGGGAAATCACGGTAGATTCAGCCTCTAACCAGAAGAGTTTGGGAAAATCAGGGTTGATTCACCCTCTAACCAGCAGAGTTTGGGGAAATCAGAGTGGATTTAGCCTCTAACCAGCAGAGTTTGGGAAAATCATGGTGGATTCATCCTCTAACCAGCAGAATTTGGGGAAATCAGGGTGAATTCAGCCTCTAACCAGCAGAGTTTCGGGAAATCACGGTAGATTCAGCCTCTAACCAGCAGACTTTGGGGAAATCAGGGTGGATTGAGCCTCTAACCAGCAGAGTTTGGGGGAATCAGGGTGGATTCAGCCTCTAACCAGCAGATTTTGGGGAAATCAGGTGGATTCAGCCTCTAACCAGCAGAGTTTGGGGGATTCAGGGTGGATTGAGCCTCTAACCAGCAGAATTTGGGGAAATCAGGTAGATTCAGCCTCTAACCAGCAGAGTTTGGGGAAATCAGGTGGATTCAGCTTCTAACCAGCAGAGTTTGGGAAAATCATGGTGGATTCATCCTCTAACCAGCAGAATTTGAGGAAATCAGGGAGGATTCAGCCTCTAACCAGCAAAGTTTGGGAAAATCACAGTGGATTCATCCTCTAACCAGAAGAGTTTGGGAAATCACGGTAGATTCAGCCTCTAACCAGCAGAGTTTGGGGAAATCAGGGTGGATTCAGCCTCCAACCAGCAGAGTTTGGGGAAATCAGGGTGGATTGAGCCTCTAACCAGCAGAGTTTGGGGAAATCAGGGTGGATTGAGCCTCTAACCAGCAGAGTTTGGGGAAATCAGGTGGATTCAGCTTCTAACCAGCAGAGTTTGGGAAAATCATGGTGGATTCAGCCTCTAACCATCAGAGTTTGGGAAAATCACGGAGGATTGAGCCTCTAACCAGCAGAGTTTGGGAAAATCACGGTGGATTCAGCCTCTAACCAGTAGAGATTGGGGGAATCAGGGTGGATTAAGCTTCTAACCAGCAGAGTTGCGGGAAATCAGAGTGGATTGAGCCTCTATCCAGCAGAGTTTGGGGAAATCAGAGTGGATTCAGCCTCTAACCAGCAGAGTTTAGGAAAATCAGGGTGGATTCATCCTCTAACCAGCAGAGTTTGGTAAATCAGAGTGGATTGATCCTCTAACCAGCAGAGTTTGGGAAAATCACGGTGGATTCAGCCTCTAACCAGCAGAATTTGAGGAAATCAGGGAGGATTCAGCCTCTAACCAGCAAAGTTTGGGGAAATCAGAGTGGATTGAGCCTCTAACCAGCAGAGTTTGGGGAAATCAGAGTGGATTCAGCCTCTAACCAGCAGAGTTTAGGAAAATCAGGGTGGATTCATCCTCTAACCAGCAGAGTTTGGCAAATCAGAGTGGATTGATCCTCTAACCAGCAGAGTTTGGGAAAATCACGGTGGATTCAGCCTCTAACCAGCAGAATTTGAGGAAATCAGGGAGGATTGAGCCTCTATCCAGCAGAGTTTGGGAAAATCAGAGTAAATTCAGCCTCTAACCAGCAGATTTTGGGGAAATCAGAGTGGATTCAGCCTCTAACCAGCAGAGTTTGGGAAAATCAGGGTGGATTGAGCCTCTAACCAGCAGAGTTTGGGGGAATCAGGGTGGATTCAGCCTCTAACCAGCAGAGTTTCGGGAAATCACGGTAGATTCAGCCTCTAACCAGCAGAGTTTGGGGAAATCAGGGTGGATTGAGCCTCTAACTAGCAGAGTTTGGGGAAATCAGGTGAATTGAGCCTCTAACCAGCAGAGTTTGGGGAAATCAGGGTGGATTCAGCCTCTAAACAGCAGAGTTTGGGGAAATCAGAGTGGATTGAGCTTCTAACCAGCAGATTTTGGGGAAATCAGGTGGATTCAGCCTCTAACCGGCAGAGTTTGGGAAAATCAGAGTGTATTGAGCCTCTAACCAGCAGAGTTTGGGGGAATCAGGGTGAATTGAGCCTCTAACCAGCAGAGTTTGGGGAAATCAGGTGGATTCAGCTTCTAACCAGCAGAGTTTGGGAAAATCACGGTGGATTCAGCCTTCAACCAGCAGAGTTTGGGAAAATCACGGTGGATTCAGCCTCTAACCAGCAGAGATTGGGGGAATCAGGGTGGATTAAGCTTCTAACCAGCAGAGTTGCGGGAAATCAGAGTGGATTGTGCCTCTATCCAGCAGAGTTTGGGGAAATCAGAGTGGATTCAGCCTCTAACCAGCAGAGTTTAGGAAAATCAGGGTGGATTCAGCCTCTAACCAGCAGAGTTTGGGGAAAACAGGTGGATTCAGCTTTTAAACAGCAGAGTTTGGGAAAATCACGGTGGATTCAGCCACTAACCAGCAGAATTTGAGGAAATCAGGGAGGATTCAGCCTCTAACCAGCAGAGTTTGGGGAAATCACGGTAGATTCAGCCTCTAACCAGCAGAGTTTGGGGAAATCACGGTAGATTCAGCCTCTAACCAGCAGAGTTTGGGGAAATCAGGTGAATTGAGCCTCTAACCAGCACAGTTTGGGGAAATCAGGGTGGATTCAGCCTCTAAACAGCAGAGTTTGGGGAAATCAGAGTGGATTGAGCCTCTAACCAGCAGATTTTGGGGAAATCAGGTGGATTCAGCCTCTAACCAGCAGAGTTTGGGAAAATCACAGTGGATTCGTCCTCTAACCAGCAGATTTGGGGAAATCAGGGTGGATTAAGCCTCTAACCAGCAAAGTTTCGGGAAATCACGGTAGATTCAGCCTCTAACCAGCAGAGTTTGGGGAAATCAGGGTGGATTCAGCCTCTTACCAGCAGATTTTGGGGAAATCAGGTTGATTCAGCCTCTAACCAGCAGAGTTTGGGGGAATAAGGGTGGATTGAGCCTCTAACCAGCAGAGTTTGGGGAAATCAGGGTGGATTGAGCCTCTTACCAGCAGATTTTGGGGAAATCAGGTGGATTCAGCCTCTAACCAGCAGAGTTTTGGAAAATCAGAGTGGATTCAGCCTCTAACCAGCAGAGTTTGGGAAAATCAGGGTGGATTGAGCCTCTAACCAGCAGAGTTTGGGGGAATAAGGGTGGATTGAGCCTCTAACCAGCAGAGTTTGGGGAAATCAGGGTGGATTGAGCCTCTAACCAGCAGAGTTTCGGGAAATCAGGGTGGATTGAGCCTCTATCCAGCATAGTTTGGGAAAATCATGGTGGATTCAGCCTCTAACCAGCACAGTTTGGGGGAATCAGGGTGGATTGAGCCTTTAACCAGCAGAGTTTTGAAAAATCAGGGTGGATTGAGCCTCTAACCAGCAGAATTTGGGGAAATAAGGGAGGATTCAGCCTCTAACCAGCAGAGTTTGGGAAAATCAGAGTGTATTGAGCCTCTGACCAGCGGAGTTTGGGGGAATCAGGGTGGATTCAGCCTCTAACCAGCAGAGTTTCGGGAAATCACGGTAGATTCAGCCTCTAACCAGCAGAGTTTGGGGAAATCAGGGTGGATTCAGCCTCTAACCAGCAGAGTTTCGGGAAATCACGGTAGATTCAGCCTCTAACCAGCAGAGTTTGGGGAAATCAGGGTGGATTGAGCCTCTAACCAGCAGAGTTTGGGGAAATCAGGTGAATTGAGCCTCTAACCAGCAGAGTTTGGGGAAATCAGGGTGGATTCAGCTTCTAAACAGCAGAGTTTGGGGAAATCAGAGTGGATTGAGCCTCTAACCAGCAGATTTTGGGGAAATCAGGTGGATTCAGCCTCTATCCAGCAGAGTTTGGGGAAATCAGAGTGGATTGAGCCTCTAACCAGCAGAGTTTGGGGGAATCAGGTGGATTCAGCCTCTAACCAGCAGAGTTTGGGAAAATCAGGTGGATTCAGCTTCTAACCAGCAGAGTTTGGGAAAATCACGGTGGATTCAGCCTTTAACCAGCAGAGTTTGGAAAAATCAAGGTGGATTGAGCCTCTAACCAGCAGAGTTTGGGGGAATCAGGGTGGATTCAGCTTCTAACCAGCAGAGTTTGGGAAAATCACGGTGGATTCAGCCTCTAACCAGCAGAGTTTGGGGAATCAGGGTGGATTAAGCCTCTAACCAGCAGAGTTGCGGGAAATCAGAGTGGATTGAGCCTCTAACCAGCAGAATTTAGGAAAATCACGGTGGATTCATCCTCTAACCATCAGAATTTGGGGAAATCAGGGTGGATTTAGCCTCTAACCGGCAGAGTTTGGGGAAATCAGGTAGATTCAGCCTCTAACCAGCAGAGTTTGGGGAAATCAGGTGGATTCAGCTTCTAACCAGCAGAGTTTGGAAAAATCACGGTGGATTCAGCCTCTAACCAGCAGAATTTGAGGAAATCAGGGAGGATTCAGCCTCTAACCAGCACAGTTTGGGGAAATCAGGGTGGATTCAGCCTCTAAACAGCAGAGTTTGGGGAAATCAGAGTGGATTGAGCCTCTAACCAGCAGATTTTGGTGAAATCATGTGGATTCAGCCTCTAACCAGCAGAGTTTGGGAAAATCACGGTGGATTGAGGCTCTAACCAGCAGAGTTTGGGGGAATCAGGGTGAATTGAGCCTAGAAGAATGAGAATTGTGCAACGCAGATGGTGGAGGAGTATGAGTTGGAATTGTAGAGGTTGAGCGCAGACATGACAATTCATGTTGGGGTGCTTGACACTGGTGGGCACGAAAATGATGGGTCTATCCAGTGGCAGTTTATTTTGATGAACGTCAGCCGGTCGGCACTCTCAGCTGACAGCCGGCTGCGCTTATCCGTGATGATGCCACCGGCTGCGCTGAAGATCCTTTCAGATAGCACGTTGGCGGCAGGACAGGACAGCACCTCCAAGGCGTTTAGGGCAAGTTCAAGCCACAGGTCCAACTTCGACACCCAATACGTGTAGGGCGCAGAAGGATCGGAGAGGACAGGGCTGTGGTCGGACAGGTATTCCCGCAACATGCACCTATACTTTTCCCGCCTGGTGACACTAGGCCCCTTAGTGGCGAGAGTTTGGCGAGGGGGTGCCATTAACGTGTCCCAGAGCTTAGACAATGTGCCCCTTGTGGGTGTGGACCGGGCGGCACTTGTTCGCCTCATGGAGGAACTGTCCTCTCTGCCGCCAACGACACTTGATGGAAACATCTCCATCATGTTCTGCACCAATTGCTTGTGGCAATCATTAATGCGATTGGCCCTCCCCTCTACCGAAATAAAAGACGCAATGTTATTTTTATACCGGGGGTCAAGGATTGCAAATATCCAGTATTGGTTGCTCTCCGTTATTTTGACTACGCGCTTGTCACTTGAAAAGCACCCCAACATGAAGTCAGCCAAAACGCCGTGAAACGGACAGGTGTGTGGACCTACTCTCGTGCTGTGACGGTTCTGCTGCTATCCCTGACTCCTTAGTGTGATCTGCGTTATCCCTGATGGCAATGGGGGATTCTCGCATCACACACAAGAGCGGGATTGTTACGCTCACTAGTGCGTCGTCACAGCTGACCCTCTTGGTGGACTCCTCAAACACCCGTAGGATTTCACATAGGTCTCCCATCCATGGCCACTCATGGTTGAGAAACTGAGGGAGCTGACTTTGTGGCACCCTAGGGTTTTGGAGATGGTACTCCATCAAAGGTCTCTGCTTCTCAACCACTCTGCTCAACATATGATATGTTGAGTTCCAGCGTGTGGGGACTTCGCACAACAGCCGTTGTTCGAGCAGATGTAGGCGTTGCTGGAGTGTTTTGAGGCTAGCAGCGTCTACTGTAGACTTGCGAAAGTGGGCGCACAAGCGGGCACCACTAGGTTAAAGATGTGGGCCAGGCATGGAACATGTTGGAGGCTGGCAAGCTCCAGAGCTGCTACCAGGTTCCTGCCGTTATCAAACACGACCATGCCTGGGCCCAGGTACAGCGGCTCAAACCATATTGCCGTCTCATCGAGGAGGGCATCCCTCACCTCGGAGGCAGTGTGCTGTCTGTCCCCCAAGCTGATGAGCTTCAGCACAGCCTGCTGACGTCTATCCACGCCACTGCTGCAACATTTCCAGCTCGTAGCTGGGGTCAATTTAACGGCGGCGGAGGAGGAGGGTGTTGTTTCAGAGTCCCTGCCAGGAATGATTGGCGGGGAGACGAGGTACACCGGCCCAGTTTGTGACCCAGTCCCAGCCTCAACTACATTCACGCAGTGTGCAGTCAGTGAAATGTAGCATCCCTGTCCGCATGCACTTGTCCACGTGTCGGTGGTCAAGTGGACCTTTGCGCAAAGCACGGAACTTAGGGCCCGCCTGATGTTGCGTGACGCGTTCTGATGCAAGGTGGGGACGGCACAACGGGAGAAGTAGTGACAGCTAGGGACGCACTTGCCATCAGGTCACGGAAGGCCAGAGTTTCCACAAGCCGGAACGGCAACATCTCCTGGGCCAGGAGTTTGGAGATGTGCGCGTTTAAAGCTTGTGCATGTGGGTGGGTAGCGCTGTACTTTTATCTGCAATCAAATGTCTGAGAGATGGTGGGTTGCTGGGAGGAGGCGCATGATGGTGCAGGAGAAGGAGCTGAGACAGGAACAGGGGAGGATGAGGGAGAAGTCCCCAAAGTGGTGGAGCCAGATGTTGTGGTGTCCTGGCTGGTGCTCTGGACTGCAGCGCCAGCACTGGCAACAGTGGGAGAGGCAGTGGCGGCAACGCCGGACGACGATTGTCCTGCGTTTGCTCTCTCCCATTGAGTTCAGTGCTTGCATTCCAAATGACGGCGCATGGAAGTGGTCGAAAGGTTGCTCTTTTCAGAGCCCCTACTCAGCTTCGAGTGGCAAATTGTGCAAATCGCATTATATTTGTCCTCCGCGCATTCCTTGAAAAATCTCCACACCATCGAGGAACGTGCCCTCGATGGGGGAGTTTTTTCTGGGCTGGCTGTGATAGGGAACATCTTGGGCCATTCTGGGTGTGGCCTGGCTTCGGCGAAGCAGCTAACCTCTGCCGCTGGACATGCCTCTGCCTCTAGCTACCCTCTTTGGTGCTGCACCTCCCTCCACATCGACACTGCTTTCTCCTTGCTTGACATCCCCCCTGTCCAGGTCGGGTCAGTGTCCTCGTCGTCCATCACCTCCTCTTCCAATTTTTCTCTCGCCGCCTCCTCCTCCTGCACACCGCACATGGCAACAGGCTGCTCTGATGGCAACTGTGTCTTGTCATTGTCACTGAGGGTGGGTTGCTGGTCAACCGCCACAAAATCAAAAGGAGATGGAGGAAGCTCCAGTGTTTGGGCATCTGGTGCACAAATCAAGAAAAAAGATTTTAGAGCTCACCCAATTTATCTATGTCTAGGCAGCGGTCTTGTTCATTCTTCAGGATGCACGGCACATCACGGACAAAGGATGTCTTGAATGCAGAAATGGAAAAAAAAAAAAAAAAAAAAGCCGGCAACTCATCCGAAGGGAAAGTACAATAAAATTTAACTTTTAATAACAAATCATAAAATTAACAAAAGAGGGAACAAAAAATAAACAAAAACAGAAAAAATCCCCCTAAGAAAACGCCTACACGTTTCAGAACATGACGTTCTTTTTTCAAGGCATGTGTAACAATCATTGACTTCACCCTTTATATAGTGTGGCTTCCCCAAGCCTAAGGTACCAGTTCCGGTTAATCAATACTAAATGAATACAGGTGAGGTTTCCCACTTTCGAATAACACCCTTTGTCCTACAGCACATTTGTTAATAAACTTTTCTTCATATATTCACATACAAGAATATGATCCAATTTGTATTGAAAAGCTACATAAAACATGTATTTGATGACATAGAAATATAATGTTAAATGTTATCACACATATATTCAACAAGATGACGCATGGTCAACGGTACAACAACAACCTCCAAGCTGCTCCATTCAAAATGGGACAGCATAGATGATATTAAAGAGTGATATATAACTCACTATATGTTACCATGTCAGATCGTTATAGATGAAGATTTATACATTTCTAGTTGAAAAAATAATAAGCGCTCTAATTTGCATGACTCGTTCTACCCAATCAGGGAATGACAAAACAAGTCATTCATGAAGTCCAGTAGTGGACCCCCATGTGACCTACATTCGACAAACCAGCACCTAACACTCAAACAGGAAAGGAATGGTGTCCCAGACATCCAAAAAATGGGTGCGATATGACCTCTATGTTGGCCACTTCATACTCTGTAATATGTCTTCCAATTTTATCTAGATGTTCCACATATTATTAGATAAAAAATAAAATATAATAAATAACAATTTGGAACACAGATAGGGCTTCATTAGTATATTATGACAGGTCACATGACTGGTTCTACCCAATCAAAAAGTCATGACTTAAGTTGTTCATAGAGTTCAACAGTAGAACTTCATTCAATTTGCTGTGGATTGCTGCTATTTTTCAGGACCCCCCCAAAATTCAAGGCTTTTTTCAGCTCTATATGAACTAGTCACTGCTGTGGATTCCGGCTATTCTGTGTGCGGACAGCCAAAAATGAAAGCTGTTTCTCCGCTATATATGAAGTTGTAACTGTTCTGTATCCCTGTTTTCCACCATCCGGGGAAAGCTGGACTGATGTCCCTACAGTGTATAGCTCTGAGAAGAGCTGTTGCTTTTCTTCTTTAGTTCTTACCTGCCTATCTGAAGCTAATCGCTATCTAGCCCTCAGCAGATGTCTATCTCTCCCTGTCTCTCACCGGCAAATGACGAATATTGGGCTGGACTATTCTTATAAATGGGAGGTCACCTGATTTCGGCAGCCAATGGGTTTTTTCAATTTTTTTTTCACTGCCTCCGTTGTCGTAGTTCCTGTCCCACCTCCCCTGCACAGTTATTGGTGCTAAAAACGCACCAGGGAAAGTGATACGAATTTTAATGCGTATGCAGCCTGGTATTCGATTGTGAACGAATACATCGAACGCCATGATATTCGATCGAATACCTATTCGATCGAACGGTGTTCGCTCATCTCTAGAGATGAGCGAACACTAAAATGTTCGGGGTTCGAAATCCGATTCGAACAGCCGCACACTGTTCGAACGGGTTTCGAACCCCATTATAATCTATGGGGGGAAATGCTCGTTTCAGGGGTACGCAACATTCGATCAAATTCTACTTACCAAGTCCATGAGTGAGGGTCGTGTAACACTCAGGAGGGCCAGGGCTGGCATCACGGGTAATATATCAGATGTGGCCGGCTTTTAGGGGGTCCCTGGGTCCCAAATGTGCACAAAATCTCCTTTTTGATGTCCCCGACTACCCACCCCCACTCTGATATCTGATAATGACAACAGACAACCAGGTCTCGGGGCTAGCCGTTGCTCTTTTACTAGCAGGACAAAGTAATACAAATGTACATATGGAGTAATCCTTCACATACAATACAGCGATCTTTGTAGGTAGTGCCCAATTGAGCAGGTGATGGAGCTTGGAGCAGGAATGCTTTGGATAGTTTAACTAGTAGTTGCTTGGGTAGTTAAACTTGTATATACTTGTAAAGATGGCCTGTATCCAGGGGGTTAGTCCTCAACAAACTGGGTACACGTATGTAGAAGAGGAACTAGAATGTGCCAGCAGCGGGAGACCCTCAATTTCTGCCAGACTAGCTATGGGCTTCTTAAATATAGATTTGTCCCAAAGACTTACTTGAATAGAGAGATACGTGTGAGGTCCCAGATGTATGGATAGGCAGGTCCGTAAGCTTTAATGCTTGTAAGCTTGGAGCTTCAGAGGAAAACACTCTCTGAGGAGAATCTTGAGTACAGAGGAAGAGACATCTCTGCTTGCAGTGCTCTGAGGGTTGGCTGCCATTTTCAGCTTTCCATGTGTCTGTGTCTACATGTCTTGTCTACCGCTAGCTCCACACAAAGAACTCAGACAAAAGGTCCCCAACCCCCCTAGAGGGGGCTGTAACTCCTCCTCCTCCAGGCCAGTCAAGGGAGCTTGATTGGTCCTGAAGGTCACCTGATTATACTGGACACCCCTTTACACTGGCAACTCAAATTACAATGGCAAAGTATAGGCAGGAGTAGTTCACAAAAACATCCACAAGATGGCGCATTAATAGACTCCCTGTGTGCTGGCTCTGGTAATATATAGAAGGAATGAAGGGGGAGGAAACGCTTTACCTTATATGCAAATGTCCATACTACAAGCGTGCAGGCGCAGGCGATGGCGGCAGGGAAGGCCATGTGGTATCCAGTCCCCCATCCAGGAGGGGAGGGGAGCACTGATGATGGCTGCCCTGTGTCCACGATGACCGGAGGCCTCCGGGGAGGAACGCAGGCTGGCCGGGTCCTTAGCAGGGGAGCCGGGAGATGAGCCGCGTGGAGGAGAAGCGGTGGCGGGCGCCATCTTGGATCCTGTGTGGATGCAGGCTGCTTCGAAACGCGGTCCCCGGAGAAACCGCTCGATGGAGAGGTCGTAGGATGCCCCAGGAGGGGTTGAAGAGGATCGCTGTGTCCCCCTGCGAGATTTGCCCATGTCGGAAGGGCTGTAGAGAAGCCGGTCGGTCGGAACAGCAGGCTATATCGGAGGCCGGGGAAGGAGCTCAGGCGACGTGCGTCTCTACTTCTCCATAGCCAGGCCACGCCCCCCGGAGAGGCACTTTTAGACCTAATTTTAATAAATGAACCTGACACACTGTCAAAAGTGGAGGTTGGTGGACATCTGGGTAATAGTAAGCATAACATAATAAGTTTTCTTGTACACATTAAGAAGATGTTCATTAGAGGGGGTACAAAAACACTAAACTTCAGGAAGGCCAATTTTAACCAGCTGAGAGAGGAGCTTAGCAGCATAAACTGGGACAATGTCCTCAACGTGACGGGAACACAAACTAAATGGGACATCTTCAAAAATATACTAAACTAGCAGGAGGACCCGGGTTCGCACGGGTATATTTCATTTTTTGTTTGTGTAGTGGCCCCATAAGAATTGTCCAGTTTTGCACTGGTGTATTTTGTATATCGTTTGTGTGTGTCCATAAGCATCATGTGATCATGTGTATCTCATTTCGAATATCAGTGAAAAACCTGTGATCAGTTGTTATGGAGACCTTGAGTAAATATGTGTGTATATGACCTTGTGTAACAGTGTCATCCACAGCGCCCTGCCCCTTTAAGGCTGACATAACGTAGTGAAGGAAAATGGCTGGGTTGCTATGGAAACCTGGAGTAAAACTGTGGTACTCTGTGCAGAGCCGTGTATCTAATCCTCCGTACTGTATGCTGACGCATGTATCTATTCCACTGGCATGTGGTATTGTGTGCAGATGCACGTATGTAATCCTCCGCTGTGTGGTATTGTGTAAAGAGGCGCATATCTTATCCTACAGCGTGTGGAACTGTGTGTAAACGCGTGTATCTCAGTTTGGATATCTGTGTAGGATTGTGCATGTGGAGTGACCATGTGTATTGCAGTTGGAATATGAGTGAAAAACTTGCAGGTTTGTATTGGCTAAGGCAGGGAGGGGAGGGAGGGAGCATTGTGTTGGGAATGCTGTATCTCAGCAATGGTACTTCCGAGCGAGTTGGAGTCTCGTCTTAAACCTTCCCGGATACCTGAAGTATCTCTGTACCGAATTTGGTGAAGATCGGTCCATTCGTTTGGTCGCGCATAAAGAACAGACAGACAAGAATTCATTTTTATAAGATAGAGAGAAGAGATGAGTATAACGCACTATATAAACTGGCCCTATCTGACCCTGAGGTAATTGTACGGTACCGGATTTATACAGTCTCTTAGCTCTCTGTGGTGCTCCCTCGGTGCAGGCCTGGGTCCAGGAACTCAGCAAACTCTGTCTTGGGTGAAGGTCTGACCACAGTGATGGCAGTCTAATGATGGCACCTCCAGAAAACAGTCTATGAATATTTGGTTGAGCTTCAGCCATCCATAGCAAGTCTCTCAACCGGCCTTTAGTCTCTACTAAGACTCTCAACAACACTGCTGCTTTTTCCTGTAAGCCTCTGCAGTGCTTCGGGCCTTGCACTATGCTCTTAGAGGCTATGGCTGACTAACAGGTCCTCACAGCACAGAATCTGGGCCCAAACTGGCTGCTCTCAGCTTCCTGCTCCACGTCACTTCCTTTGGACTGCACCATTAAGCAGGCAGAACCAGGGAGATTATTGTCTCTTACATTAGTACAGTCCTAGGCAATAAAAGGTAATGTCACAGAAAAGTTTGAAAGGGGCAACTAACTCCTACAATTCTCAGGTGCCTTTGACTATTTTATTCGTGGGCATTCTCCTTTCACCTGTTCTATAAAAAAGCAGCAAAATAAACCCGTTACAGTCAGCCTAGTTTTTATTCACACACTTCATTTCTATGGGTCCATAAACAAGGCTGTAGATTTTGTGTCCATGCCCTATACCAGGAACAGAAATTATGAAGCATATCCTACTGTAGGAGATCCAACAAGTCTTTATACAGATCCAGAGCTGCGGATAACACACGAAAATGTGTTTATTTTTGTTAAGGATTAGTATTCACGGACAGTAAAAACTACTACACTCGTGTGCAGTAGGCCTTAGCCAAAGCTTACACTTAGGCTAAGGCCACACGTACCATAATGCAGCGCAGTCGATTCATCTTTTTTCATTATTGTTTTGCAGAATTTACCTCGGTGGCCTTTCTTCGCTTATTATACTTATATTGGAAACATCAGCATTTCCCCAGGTATAATGGACATGTTCAGACTTTCCAAAATTTGTCACACACTCAGTCACTATAAAAGATACTGTAAAACTAAAGCGTTTCTATAACAAGGAGCTTCCGCCCTCTAGAAAAAAAAAAAAAATTCAGCGTACTGTCTGCTTTCTCGATCTGTGCTGGTCCCGTAGCTCTTCACCGCCAGAAGGCGGAATTCTAGCGGTATACAAAACCGCATGAGCCCCAGGCGGTGAAAGGTCCTCTGTAAAGGGAAATGTATCACAAAGCTCTCGAGGGGGGAGTGAAAGCCGAACACCTGCTCCAGACCGCAAATGGTGCCTTTTAGGTCCGGTTCACATCTGTGGCAGACGGAGCCCATTGAAAATGGCAGAGGAAAGAAAAAAAAAAAAAAATCGCAGCGCGGACAATTATATCTACGGAAACGCTGGCGAATTCCCTGTAGATATAATTTCTGTTACAGAAAGTAGTTAGCGGAGGAAAACTCCATGAACTTTCTGTTCAAAGAGCTGCAGGAAGAACAGCGATGCGTTCACGCCACAGTTGTTCCCGCAGCGCTTTAGCGCTGTGCTTCCGGCCCGTGCTTAAAAGTCGTAGCAAATGCGAGATGGATTGGGAACCGCAGACGCTTAAAATTGAAAGGCATGTCGCTTGGTAGCAACACCTGACACTGAAGAGATGAATGACCTGGCTTGGAATAGTAAATACAGAGCAGCCCTCCCACAGTATTAGGGTCCGTTCACACGGAGGAAAATGACGCTGTATTTGGCACTGAATTTTCAGAGCTGGGAAAAAAAAAAAAAAAGCACCTCCCATTGATTTCAATGGGCTCTGCTAGCTTTTTATTTATTTTTTCTCACTCATGTAATTTTCCGCTAGCTGAAAATACAGCGCCATTTTCCTCTGTGTGAATGGACCCATACTATGACCTGAACTGACATCTCGGTAATGAAAACCGCCTCACCGGCAGACTGGTGAAGTTGCCCATAGCAGCCAGAGCTCAGCTTTCACTTTACCTCAGCAGCTCCAGTGATGAAAGCTCCTGCATAGTAAGCAATAATGACACTATGAGGCAGTTTTCACCTGACCAATATTGCTGCTCAGTAAGGCTGCTTGCACACTAAAGGATTTTTCATGGCTCCCTGGGCTATGGATACTACATCTCCATAAACTTCTATAGAGCTGCAAAAGTCACAGCTTTGTGCACAAAGTCGTCTATGGAACCACCGAATCCATGGCACGGAGGCCCGTAAAAAAATACTGTAGCGTGCAAACAGCCACTAAGGATACCAGACATGTTTTGTCAGTGCATTCATGTATGTGTGCACGTGTGTGATCCACGAGTATGTATCCGTGCGCGCATGCACATATGTCATCCATATATGTGTAATCCATGAGTTTGTGCGTGTGCAATGCAAGTGTCCATGTGTGCAGTAGTTGTGTGTGCACTCTGTTCGTCCACGTATATAGTGTGCATCCATCCAAGTGTGTTCCCCGTGCGTGTGTATGGTGTGCATGTGGTATTTATGGGGGTAGTGTTTGTGTTGTATGTATCTAGAGAGGTCTGGTTTTTGTGTTGTGCTTGTGGGTTGGTGTATGTGTGATGTTTATATGGTTTGGGTGAAATACGTGTTGTGGCCCCTTTAGTGGTGACCCTTTTGTGCAGTCGCTATAATCCGTCCCTGTCAGTCACAACCGTTTTCCCTTCAGCGCTTTCACATTTCCCAATTCTATGAATAGGGCCTAACTTCAGGGACCCAAATCTCATGACGAGGGGGGGGCGCTAGCAAGATGTAACGTGCGCAGTACTCTGCTCCTGTGGGTGGAGAGGGGTGTGTGCTAAATTTCACTCAAATCAGGCAAGAACTGTGGATTTGTATAGAGCAGACTACTACAGATTTGGAGATATATAAAATATATAGATATGAAAATGCAGGAAATTTCAGCTATTTGCAGTTTTGCTGATAGCCAGCTCTGTTATCTCTATGTAAACACACAGATAGTACTCAGTGGCTTCAGTACAAGCAGCTGCATATTATCTGATCTGCAGAAGCTGCTGCCACAGATGAGAAAACCCCCTTTAATCCAAATTGGCAGATGTAGAAGAGCTTGGTAGGTGGTGCATATATGAAAATGTAGCAGAGCCTTACTTGCGGTAACAACTGATGGCAGGTTTTTCAATGATATCCATACTGATACATGATGCTTGTGGACCAATAGAAACTCACAGGGTCTTTAGTGTTCACATACACACAGCTTTCCATAGCAGCTACTCTATTCGTATGGGGCCACTACACAAACAAAAGATTAAATATACCTGTGCAAAGCCAGGTCTTCCTGCTAGAAAATATATATACACTATATATACACACACACACTACATATTGTTACTTTACACACAGCTCTGTTTCCAGTTTATTCTCTCCCACAGCTCTACTACAGCAGCCTCCCCCTGTCCCCCTTTAGCGCAGTCCTGTACAGCTTCTACCTTGCATAAGGCTACTGTGACCGGTCACACTTGTGTGGAGCCTTTACATAACTGACAAGGTTTTTTTGCAGGACCTACAAAAAAAAAAAAATCCTGGCACAGAGGCCAAGTTCAGTTTTTTGGTCAGGATTTTGAGGCCATAGCCAGATACAGTCTCAAAATCCTGACCAAAAAGATGGCTCTCATTGAAGTCAATGAGATCCACTCCGGTCTTTTTTCCAGGAGCAGTTTCTTCTGGAAGAGAGGAGAGCTGCTCATTCAGGCTGTTTTGCCTCAGTGCGCAGCTGGATGCCGGGGTAGTGCACCAGCTTTCAGTCGCAGTTACCTGGCTTTAGGTCCTGAACCTGAGGCAGCCTCCGCCTCAGGTTTCGGACCAAAAAACGCCATCTGAACTTACCCTTAGTATTGCTGGCAGTTTGTGGACCTGCAGCAAAGAAGAAATTCCACCTTTGTTTGTAAACCACACAGTAGAATAAAGATATCATGTGAAGACAACCATTACAATGGGAAATTTCACTTTATTATTCTGGAGACATTTCAGAAACAAATATACAATTCAATAAGAATTGTGACTTTTTGGAGTCTAGACCATAATTGCAAGAACTTTCTAAGATCTGTCAGAATTGCTAGCTGGTTAAGAAAAACATTTTTTGTACTGCATTAGCCAGTGGATATGAAATCAATAAAAAACAAAAACGAGTCTTTAATAAAGGATCCACTACCAATGACAGATTAAGAGTTTTCGAAATATACCTGAGGAAGAAGCAGAGAGCATCAAAAGCTTGTAATCTGTCATTAGTAAGGGGGCGTTCACACAATCGTCGGTGTCCGCTGCTAATGTCCGCACAAGATTTTGAATGGACATTAGCAGCGGACACAGATTGTAGTGTGAACGCCCCCTTAGACATTAAAATAAATGTATCCACTTCTGAAGATTCAAGTTTTTTTTTTTTATATATAGCTAGTTATGTTCATAGGAAACTTTACAGCAAAAAGACAAATTGAAACATTTCATAGAACTAATAGTTGATACTCGAGATGAAGGTCCAGCCAGGTGTCCATGTCACATGTTCTCCACTCCTGAAGCAAGCACAAGTCTAGAAGAGAAAGTAAGTTCATGTCATTTTACAGAAAAATTGGAAACCGGATATGACAAAATAAATTTGGAATGCTATAAGATACGACAACCGACCGACAAAAACGCTCCACTACATACTTTTGGAATGAACATTTTACCGCCATTGCAAACAAAGAAAAACTCTTAGCACACCGTCATCCGTCCACACAACACTGACAACCTGCTGCAAAACCAAGACTGCAGGATGCAGCAAACAAAGCCTGAGCAGCCACCTTTAGACCAGAGGGTTTTCTGGCGACTGGTGTCAGATGCTGGTCAATGCAGCTACACTCCCGCCACGATGCTGTATAAGCTAAGCAGCGCAGCTACTAAAGTGAAGTCCTCAATTGGAAATCTGATATGGATAAGGCCTAAAATACCAACTCTTGAAGCTCCCTGTAAAAGAAAGCAGGGATTCCTGTAACTTGCAGGCCCAAATAGCACATGATCTCCAGCCCCTGCTAAGCCCCATACCACTCGCGGTGATGTTACCAAAATATAGACAAGCATAGGAATACGCTCCGGCCGAAAGCGTGGCCACCATGCGCTATAGTACAAGCAACACCACCACTTGTAGCACAGTGCCCAACAAGCACCAAAAACCCATGTGCTGCCTGTGCCTACATATCACAGAAGTCACCGCCACCTTCCACAGGGAGCTCCCTGAGTTGAGACTCCAGGCCTCATCCAGCCAGACGCCCGCTTAAGGGCTTCACTGAAGCAGCTACTCCACTCAGACCACACAGCACCGCAGAAAGAACACAGCTACACTGGCCAGCGTTTGATACCAGTTGCCAGAAAGCCCATCTGGACTTTAGGCGCCTACCCATGACTCGGTTCACCACAACCCTTAGCGTTAACCCCACAGCAAACTGCCTGTACTGTATGAAAAGAGTTTTGAGTACCAAGAGAGGTTTTGCCTTCATCCCATTAAATAGACCCCATGCTAAAAGTTGATACTACAAGTAGACGTACTAAATATAGCAGTCTACCCACATCCTCCACCACCCTCTCCATCACCACATGAAGGCTCAGATTCATAAGGAGGGGTTTATGAACCATTACCTCAGACGCAACAATGGTAAAGGCAGTTTTGGGAACTACAGACTATAAGGATAATGTGCCACTGAGCTTTGAAGAGACTCACAAATGCAAACCACATATGGACAACCATCAATAACCTGCCCCATCTTACAAGAACACTGACACACTGCAACATCGCACAACCTAAACATAGCATGCACCGACAGGACCCCTCAGAGATCTGGCACAGAACAGGAATGCCAACTCCTGAGAACGAAAGCAGCCATTTCCGTAATGAGCAGGAGCAAACAGCACATGATCTCCGGCACATGTGCTGCCCGTTCCTACAGGTCACAGAAGTCACCACCATCGTCTTCAGGGAGCTCCTGAGTTGGACTCCAACTGTTACCCACAATCTCCACTTGGTGGGGTTTAGTTCAGCACCTACACTGCTCAGATCATACAGCATCACAGTGCGGGAATCACAAATCCCACGCAGCTTGTGACATGTCCCCTCAGTGCTAGCCGGATGCAGGATTTGACAAGTCATGACAGCCATCCACACCTAGTCTACATCTACTTGCCCCTTCATGACTCTACAACGCATTATCTTTCTAACAACTAACCACACAGTAGGATACAAGCTTTATAAACCTAGATTAGAGGTCAGTTCTCAAGGACACAGGCAAACCCTAAAGAGCACATAGTAATCTACCGCTAGTGCCCTCCACCACCCCTGCCATCACCACACGAAGGCTTGAATTCATAATGAGGGACTTATGATCCATAGACCTCCGACATAACAATGAAGAGGATAGCTTTAGGCACCAGTTTTATATTGATCCTTGCTCACAGCAGCTGCAAAATACCCAAAAAAAAGGCCAAATGGAACTTACCTACAATCTTGCAGATGGCAAGGTGATGTTCTTCTAGTAGTAGATCCAGCTTTCACAGCTACAAAAGAGGAAAACACGACACTTAAAAAACGTTTTAGTGTCGATTCAGAAACTGCAGGAGATTGATGTCGAATTTAAGAAATCCAACAATATTCAGACAAAGGGTAGAACTTATGCATCATAGAGTTATATAGTGAGCAGAACATTCAATACAGTAACACTTACCGTACTTACCCTGATCTTCTCAGCAGAACAAACATAAATCACATTATCACAATAGCATTGTACGGTGAACAGACATACTAAACTATGGTGCTAAAGTAAGAAGGGGATGGAGGGGATGGAGGGGTGGGAAGTGTGGGGGGGGGGGCGGAGTCATTCTGATCAAAGTATTAAAGTGATAACCCCTCCATTATCACAATGATACAGTGACAATAATGACCAAGATTTTTTAGTGACCAGTTACCCAAGAGTTGCCAGAGACAGTAATAAGGGTAGTGTGTCTAATATTATATACACAGAGGAAGGTGGAGGAAGACAAGGCCAGCAAATACAACCTATAACCCCGACAGAGTTGATCCAGAGGAAGGTGAAAACTGGCAGTCAGTACAAGACCCAGGATCAACTATTCTAACAAGTGTAAAACCCTCATACAGTAGGGAATATTGAAATATAATATCCACAGTGTGTCATTTTATAACATTCATATACACATTAGATAAGGTTGCATAAAGAGAAACATACATAAAGTACAGCCCTACAGAGTTGATCCAGAGGAAGGCAAAAAACCCCATGAGGCCGATGCCAATAACCCCATGTTATGGGAAAAAATTCCTTCCCGACTCCAGTACGGCAGTCAGTATAAGACCCTGGAAAAAACTCGTCTAGATTTACCATTAGGACTGGGGACAGCCAAAAAAAAGTAGTAATACATGCATTCTCTATAGTAGGTTGAGCTAGGGCTGGGCCAACAGTCTCCATACAGTAGTATGGTGAGCTGCCATTTCCCTACAGCTTATATTAGTCTAGGCATACTAATGCCATTAGGATTAGACTCATTTCTATCATGGTATTAGAGGGAAAAACCTACTACAACTCAGGGGGCCTAGGGCAGAGACTAGCCAAAGCAGAAAGTTACTCTGATGGCATGGTGAAGCAAGAAATGCAGAGCATCAATTGCAAAGTTTTTTTTCTTTTCTTAATTTAATTACTAGCCTTCACACGGTGTTACATCAATATCCCCTCCAATATCAATGCAACGGGTCATGCTCCGGCACCCTATCTAGCTAGGAGTAGGGATGGGCCTATGGCCTCACCATGCAGTTGTATGGTGAGCTGCCAGGTTGTTTTATTAGTCTAGGCATACTAATGCCACTAGGCGGCGGCGTTCTCATCAGAGCATTAAAGCAATAACTCGCCCAACTATCACAGTAACACAATGACAAAAGCAGCCAAAACCGCCAGACTAGGGCTACACCTATTAATGCCATTAGGAATAAGGGAGGCCAGTTCCATCAAATGCATTAATGCAATAACCGGCCGAAATATCACAGAAATACAATGACAGACGGCTAAACCCGTCAGGATCTGCTCTCAAGTAGAACTGGCAGGCATAGCTCTCTATAAGACCCGCCAAGGCATAGATCTGTTAAGAACCACCGGGCGCTGTCTCTATAAGAACTGCCAAGCACAGCTCGCTCTATAAGAACGGTCACCTTCAGAGCTCCCACAGAGTTCCACAGGCAAAGCTAAGAGCAAATAAAATGGGGAAACGCTACCGTGTCAAACCAGCCAGTCTCCACGTCTCTGCAGCACACCAGTCCACGCCGTCCTCCTTCTGCACAACTAGTCTCCGTGTACTACAACAGCTGTATTTAAGGCATCACATGCTTGCCACGCCCCCTCACGTGTTTCTGAGGGGGCGTGGCCAACTAATTGGGAAGGTTTCTACACAGCTGTTGTAGCACGTGCCAAACAAGTGAAAGTGGGTGTGGCTGGAATAAATTCACATAGCAGGCAAACAGCAGACTGTCTAAAGCAATATGTTTCTAAAGCTTTCTAAAGTTTATATGACTGTGCTGACAGTACCAGTATTAAAGATGGTAGACGCGAAAACCTAGTGGGCTAAAGGACTTCCGGTGACGACGAGATCATGTGATCAGACTGGCGTGGGCGGAGCTATTCAGGACAGTGCCGAGTTACACAGGAAAAGGAAGTTGCAGTGAATGGAGACTGGAAGGAGGTAAGAGACAGCATGTGTAAGCAAGAGGGGTGGAAAGGGCTGGGGGAGGGGGGTCAGGCTGTGTGTGAGCATGATAGAGGAGTTTGGCTGGGTAAAGGCTAAATACTAGACTCCGTAAGGACCGTCTGCCGTTACAAGGTCACATGACCGGATAGGCGTGTCTTTACTTGTAAGCAGGACCTTCCACAGTATCCTGTGTAGTGGAGCAACATGGAGAGCTGCGAGGTGCACGATTTAGTGAAGGGGGGGAAGATACAGTAGGTGGACTGCAGGGAGTAGTGTAGAGGGGGAGAGATGTGCAGGGTCGGACTGGCCCGCCGGGAGACCGGGGAATCCCCCGTAGGCCCCAGCCTGGACTATTAAGACCCTCATTATGGGTTCCTACCGGACCTCCACTGCCTTTTGTTTTTAGTAGACAGTGGAGGTTCGGTAAGGCGTCTGCCCAGGGCGGGTGTCAGCACCCGGGCAAGTCACTGTGAAGTATGAAGGGAGAGAGACTCCGTGCTGAAGAGACAGCATGTGTGAGTAATAGGGGAGACATGGGGGGGCAGACTGTGTGAGCAAGAGCGGAGACATGGGGGCCAGGCTGTGTGAGCAAGAGGGGAGACATGGAGGTGCAGGCTGTGTGAGCAAGAGGGGAGACATGGAGGTGTAGGCTGTGTGAGCAAGAGGGAAGACATGGAGGTGCAGGCTGTGTGAGCAAGAGGGGAGACATGGAGGTGTAGGCTGTGTGAGCAAGAGGGGAGACATGGGGGGCAGGCTGTGTGAGCAAGAGGGGAGACATGGAGGTGTAGGCTGTGTGAGCAAGAGGGGAGACATGGAGGTGTAGGCTGTGTGAGCAAGAGGGGAGACATGGAGGTGTAGGCTGTGTGAGCAAGAGGGGAGACATGGAGGTGTAGGCTGTGTGAGCAAGAGGGGAGACATGGAGGTGCAGGCTGTGTGAGCAAGAGGGGAGACATGGAGGTGCAGGCTGTGTGAGCAAGAGGGGAGACATGGAGGTGCAGGCTGTGTGAGCAAGAGGGGAGACATGGAGGTGCAGGCTGTGTGAGCAAGAGGGGAGACATGGAGGTGCAGGCTGTGTGAGCAAGAGGGGAGACATGGAGGTGCAGGCTGTGTGAGCAAGAGGGGAGACATGGAGGTGCAGGCTGTGTGAGCAAGAGGGGAGACATGGAGGTGCAGGCTGTGTGAGCAAGAGGGGAGACATGGAGGTGCAGGCTGTGTGAGCAAGAGGGGAGACATGGAGGTGCAGGCTGTGTGAGCAAGAGGGGAGACATGGAGGTGCAGGCTGTGTGAGCAAGAGGGGAGACATGGAGGTGCAGGCTGTGTGAGCAAGAGGGGAGACATGGAGGTGCAGGCTGTGTGAGCAAGAGGGGAGACATGGAGGTGCAGGCTGTGTGAGCAAGAGGGGAGACATGGAGGTGCAGGCTGTGTGAGCAAGAGGGGAGACATGGAGGTGCAGGCTGTGTGAGCAAGAAGGGGGGAATGGGGGGTTCAGGCTGTGTGAGCAAGAGGGGAGACATGGAGGTGCAGGCTGTGTGAGCAAGAAGGGGGGAATGGGGGGTTCAGGCTGTGTGAGCAAGAGGGGAGACATGGAGGTGCAGGCTGTGTGAGCAAGAGGGGAGACATGGAGGTGCAGGCTGTGTGAGCAAGAAGGGGGGAATGGGGGGTTCAGGCTGTGTGAGCAAGAGGGGAGACATGGAGGTGCAGGCTGTGTGAGCAAGAGGGGAGACATGGAGGTGCAGGCTGTGTGAGCAAGAGGGGAGACATGGAGGTGCAGGCTGTGTGAGCAAGAGGGGAGACATGGAGGTGCAGGCTGTGTGAGCAAGAAGGGGGGAATGGGGGGTTCAGGCTCTGGGGGGATGGGCACTGTGAGCATGGTTGCGTCTAGATTGGAGTTGCTCCTGGTAGGTCCTCCCTCCAGCAACTCCAATCTAGTCACCTCACTAGTGAACGGTCTAGATTGGAGTTGCTGGAGGGAGGACCTGCTAGAATCAACTCCAATGTAGACTGTTCAGTACTGAGGTGACTAGAATGGAGTTGCTTCGAGGAGCTACCGCCAGAAACTCCAATCTAGTCACTTCGCTACAGGAGCAGCTAGAGTGGAGTGTCTATAGGGAGGATCCGTAACTGGCCAAGAGAGACATTGTATATGTATATAATATCAATAAAAATATAGGAAAAACACATTCCTGGACATGTATACATTTGGCACTGATATAATTACATAAAATATACCTATATAAATATATATTTGCCATATGCTGTGTACAGGGCGGTGACGCCGCAGCCTTACGTGTTTATTATAACTTGCGCCACTTATTGTAAGTGATAATGGAAATATATGGCAATTTAATAACTGATATAGAGCTAAATTCTGACGTATCGCTGTGCGCCTGATTTATCAGTATATAGTTACTGCAGGTAGGCTCATGATGGTCTCGGCATATTCTGTAGTTGCTATAGGTAGGTCCTCCTTGCAGCAACTCCATTCTAGCTGTCTCACTACGGAACTGACTAGAATGGAGTTGCTGCAGGTAGGTTCATGGTCTGGGTATATTCTGTAGTTGCTATAGGTAGGTCCTCCTTGCAGCAACTCCATTCTAGCTGTCTCAATACAGAACTGACTAGAATGGAGTTGCTGCAGGTAGGTTCATGGTATCGGTATATTCTCCATAGGTTATTCAGTATAGGACCTATATCTTATAAGCTCCGCTTACAGTAATATTAATAAAACACACATTTTAAAAATTTATATTTTATTGAAATAAAACCATCCGCACAATCCTCATTATCCATATTTAAAAAAAACCCAAAACTAAACAAAAAACCACCTCCACTAGTTACCAACGTAGTCCATCAACCCCCTCCCTTCTACCAACTTACCTGTCCTGGTCTAGTATTACCTGCTTTCATGGAATAAATCAGCCGTTGTCGTCTCATGTGGTGGGGTTACTAGAGTAAAGACAGGATCACATGTGCGCCAGGTTCTATGTTGTTTAAAGAGGACCTTTCACTTCCTGGGGCACATGCGGTGTAATACACCACTAGAAAACCAACAGTGTGCTGAATTCAGCGCACTATCGGCTTTCCCTTTCTGTGCCGGTACCGTAGTTCTTCACTGTCAGAAGGGAGTTTCTAACAGACAGTCAGGAACGCCTTTCTTCACAGTAGCATCTATTGCGCTGTATTGTGAGACTGAGGGGCATTGCTTATTTCCAACGATTACTTCTATGGACGAGTACTATCAGGAGGGGAGGAAGCGTTCCTCACCACTCTCACAGTACGACTTTCGGCTTTCTAGCGGTGTATTACACTGCATGTGCCCCAGGAGGTGAAAGGTCCTCTTTAAATCTGTCATGTGACCTGAATGATGAAAAGCCAGATCGCTAAAACATCGGTTACTCATGGACACCAGTGGACTCCATTGACTTAATGGGGTCAGCCGTTTCTATAGTGAAACGGGCAGAGAGAACAATCCTCCGTGCAGGACTTTTCTCTCTGTCGATTTCTGCGGCCGATGTGAATCTAACCACAAATTTAGTCCAGTGACCTTCTTTTTTAATTAATGGAGAACCAGAATGTGAGGCCGCCTCCTACTGAAAGGATAGTACCTCAGGATAGGCCATCAGTATTAGATGTGTGGGGGCCCCTGCAGATCTCTGGTGTTGTACAAACTGTAGTGGTGAGTGTAGGTACTGCAGCGATGCGCCATTACAATCTCTGTACCGGAGATATGCAGGGGTTTTACGTGTTGGGGTTCCCCTTCAGGTCTAATATTGATGGCCTACCCTGAGAAAGTGGATAACTCCATGAGGCTGGCTCCCCACACCACTTAAACACCGTGGAAGAAACGTGGCAGAAAAAAAAAAACCAATCCCATCCCCATTTTACGGTAAAATAGATGCAGCGGATACGCTGCACTGTCATGGTTTTGGAAATTGGAGCATGCCAGTTATACCCCAGGACACACCGGCGGCGGCTTCCCTATTGGTATAGTTAAAGCAGAAAGTCCACAGAGGAAACCTGTACAAAGCGCTACAGGAAGAACCCTGATGTGTTGCTGTTTTTCCAACAGTGTTTTTTTTTTTGCTACAGGTGCTACGTGGGGCCTTAACCACAGTCATGTCAAGCTTGTGATGAACCCCTTCTTGGGTAATCAGCAATTCAATCACTTAGATGGAATCACTGACTGCAGGAGGTTGGGGGAGTCAGTGGTGAATACAGCTCACCAGGCACACTTGGTGGTCTTCGGGGGGCACGTTGTATTAATGAATATATGGGGGGGAGAACACAGGCAGCCTGCTATACAAATAAAGCAGGGGTCGGCAACCTTCAGCACACCAGCTGTTGTAAAACTACAACTCCCAGCATGTATACTTGCTCTGCTGTTCTTGGAACTCCCATGGAAGTGAATGGAGCATGTTGGGAGTTGTAGTTTCACAGCAGCTGGAGAGCCGAAGGTTGCTGACCCCTGAAATAAAGTATAGCTGCCCTAATCTTCCTTAGGGTTGCACCTGCTGTACAGGGAGAGTAAAGTGACCATGACATTTGTTAGAATTGCTAACTCATGCACTAGAAAGAGTTAATTGCAGTCATAACCTGACCACGACTAACCCCAAGTGCAAGAGTCACAGTCAAGGGTTTACACTCAGTTATGACACACAGAAAAGTAATGTCTTAAGATTTGCCCCCATCTAGTGAAGGGACTCTTTCTGCTCTAAAGGAGTTCCTGCATTGTGAGTAACCTCTTTATACAGCAATGACCATCAGTTTGGTGCTAGTGATCACTGCAGGGTTGGAGAGTGAGCAGTGCAGAATATTTATACCTACAGCTCACACAGGAGGCAGCCCCCAGGTCCTGGATCTCCCCTATCATACAGATGGCAGCCCCCCTTGCCCCTCTCAGGCTACAGATGGCAGTCCCCCTCAGTATACAGCAGGAGCACCCTAACACATAGGTGGCAACATCCAAGGTGCCGGACCCCTCCAACACACAGGCAGCATCCCCAAACACACACAGGTGGTAACATCTCAGGGCCCAAGAACAACCCCCACCCACATACAAACAGCACTGCAGGAATCCCCCATTTACATGAAGGCAGCACCCAAATGACCTAAACACAACAAAGCAGTACCCTGGAACCTCCGCCACATGCCCACAGGTGGAAGTACCCAAGGGGCCATCACCAAAACCACCTCACACACACACAGGTAGCATCCCAGGGGCCTCCAAACAAGGACACAGGTCGCAGCACCCTGGGACAGAACTCCCTCTCACATACAAGCAGTACCCCAGGACCCCAACACACAAATTCAATACCCCTGGGAACCCACACAAACGCATGCAGCAGGCCCCCCTGGGGACCCTCCCCACCATTACATGCAAGCAGCACCCCAGGGATGTTTGCTCATCCATTAGATGTCAGCAGCACCCCAAGGACATCGCCCCCCTGTAGATGCCCAAGCACACCAAGGATGCATGCCAACATAATTAGATGTCGATGGCACCCCAGGGTCTCTGCCCCTTTTAGTTGCCAGAAGTACGCCAGGGACACCTTGCCCCTATCCATGCCAACAGCATACACCATAGATGCTAATAGCACCCCAAGGACCTCCCCCTTTATGTCAGAAGCACCTCGAGGACCTCTACCTTTCTTCAGATGCCAGCATCCCAAAGACCCCTGCCCACTTAGATGCTAGCAGCATCCAAGGGACTCATGCACTCCTTCAGATGCCAACTGCACCCCCCCCCCCTTCGAAGCACACCAAAGATCCCTGTCCTTCTCTTTTAGTTGCCAGCAGCACCCCATAGGCCCCTGCCCCTTCTTAGATGCCAGTAGTACCCCAAAGACCCCCTCCCCCCCCCCCCCCCCCCCCCAGATGCCAGCAGTATCCCAAAGACCCAGTGCCCACCATTAGATACCAGCAGTACTTCAAAGACCCACTGCCAGGGGTGTAACGATCGTGACCTGGCCCGGTGAGACACGGGGCCAGTAGCCAGCTAGAGATAGTCGGGGTCCAGTACCACTATGTGACAGCAGCAGGGGAAAGCCTGGTTCCCCGACCACTATATATATTGTAAATGAAAAGGGGCACCGGCATATTGCCAGGCCCTTTTTCAATAGACACTGGCCCAGGAGAGGTGACTTAAAATAAATAGATATACTCACCTCTCTGCGTCCTCTCCGGCGTCTTCCATCATGTGATTGAGGCCTGAGATTAGGCCCCAGCAGTCAGATGGAGCGCAGCGGCGTAATGATGTCAGTGACCCCTCATGTGACTGCTGAGGACCAATCACAGGACTCAACAGAGACGTCAGGAAGATGCTGAAGACAGCCGGAGCCAGGATACCCAGGAAAGGCGAGGCGAGTATTAGGGTTTGTTATTTTTATTCACCTACCCTGGGCCACCGATTATTATACTCTGGGGTCTGAGGAGACCACAGTGTAGAATAATATCACTGGAGGGGGCTGTTGGGAGCATATAATACTGGGGGGGGGGGGGGGGGAGGCATTGCTGGAGATATAATGTGTGTGTTGGGGGGGGGGCACTGCTTGACATGTAATATTGTATATGGGGGGGGGGGGCTGCTGGGTATGTAATACTGAATGGGGGACACTGCTGGGCATGTAATACTGTGCACGCCACTGCCTCCCCTCTTAGATGCAGCAGTACCCCCAAAGATCTCCTGTGCCCCCTTAAATGCCAGAAACACCTAAAGGACCCCGTCTCCCTCTATGCCAACGACTCCTATACCACCCTAAACATCAATCCAATCCACCAGACCCTCCGGGATACAGTCCCATAAAAAACTCGCTCCCCTCAGCCTAATCCAACGTGCAGTCCCAAGTAACTACATCACTCTCTCTCCTCAGCCTCATCCAATGTGCAGTCCCATGTAATTATATCACTCTCTCTCTTCAGCCTCATCCAATGTGCAGTCCAATGTAACTACATCAATCTCTTCCCTCAGCCTCATGGAACATGCTGTCCCATGTAACTACATCACTCTCTCTCCTCAGCCTCATCCAACATGCAGTCCCATGTAACTACATCACTCTCTCTCCTCAGCCTCATCCAACATGCAGTCCCATGTAACTACATCACTCTCTCTCCTCAGCCTCATCTAATGTGCAGTCCCATGTAACTACATCACTCTCTCTCCTCAGCCTCATCCAACATGCAGTCCCATGTAACTACATCACTCTCTCTCCTCAGCCTCATCCAACATGCAGTCCCATGTAACTACATCACTCTCTCTCCTCAGCCTCATCTAATGTGCAGTCCCATGTAACTACATCACTCTCTCCCCTCAGCCTCATCCAACATGTCGTCTCATGTAAAACAAACCTGTCTCTTCTCTTCCATCCTCCATTACCACAAGACAATCCTCTCTGCTTTCTGTTCTCCAGCTTCATGAGCTCGGCTCCGGCTTCCTCTATACAACACAGAGCAGTGATGGCCGAAACTCTGCCCTCCTCTGAGAGGCCACGCCCCTTCCTGTGACATCATACCTACCAGGAGCAACTCCACTCTAGTCACGACCCTGTGAGCATATAATACTGTGGGGGGTGTCACTGGTGAGCACATAATTCTGTTTTGGGGGCCACTGTGGTGCACATAATAATGTTTGGGGGTCACTATGGAGTACCTAATTCTGTTTAGGGGCCTCTGTGGTGCACATAATACTGTTTGGGGGCCTCTGTGGTGCACATCATACTGTATGGGGGTCACTATGGAGCACGTAATACTGTTTGGGGGCCACTGTGGTGCACATCATACTGTTTGGGGGCCCCTGTGGAGCACGTTATGCTGTCCCAGTATTGCTTACATGTGGGGCGTTGCGCTGCTTTCTCACCGTATTCTTGATAGCTGCAGTTGTGGGTACTAAAGCTGTATCTCTTTCAGGTATCTGAGATATTGCTTTAGCGCCCATAACCGCCACTATCAAGAATTCACTCTAGTTATGGGGATAGGGGACCACGGACAAAAGTTTGTACCCAGGCCCACAAAACATTAGTTACACCAATGGCGCTGCTCTGGGTCCAGGCACCGCCATTAATATACCTTATTTTTAACTAGATCGACTGTGCTGATACACAGACGTCCTGCACTTGGATGTAAAGTGGCCACCTCCGTTCATCAGGATCGCAGGTAGGTGAGTATTATTTTTATTTTTTTTTTTTAAAGCTTAGTTTTGGGTATTTTAATAGTACAAGGGGTTGTTTGGAGTGGGAAATTATAATTATAAGGAGGGGGCATTATGAACATAAGGGGGGTCATTTTTATAGGGGTTATTAGGGGACATTACGAATACAAGGGGAGGCTATATTAGGAGGCATTATGAACATAAGGGGGTAGTCATTGATATTAGGGGTGCAGTATTTATGTCAGGGGGAATTAGGGGCATACTATGAGGGGGCAATTAATTTAATGAAAGTGGCACTTGGGCTTTATTAAGACTAAGGCCTCACGTTGCAAACTGCAACAAAATAGCGCTGCAGAAAAAACCGCAGCAGCAACGCATTGTGTTTTTTTTCCCGCAGCGCTTTTCATTTTCTGCTTCCATTACACCTATAGGGAAACCATCAGTGTTTTCGTAGGTATAAGTGATATTCCAGCGATTTCCAAAACCCCAACGGTTTTGGAAATCGCAGCATGTTCACTGCCCATAATTTTCCACAACGTGTGGATGGGATTTGCTAGAATCCCATTCACATTGCAGGAACTGTCGGCTTTTCCCGTGGTGTTTTCGCCATATGAAGCCCCATCCACACTTTGCGGTAAAATAAGATACATGCTGTAATTTCCAAAGCAGTCTTGGTTTTAGAGTTAGACATTGCAGCATGCCTATGGAAATTCTGGCGGTTTCAATATAATTGAAGCAGAAAATAGAGAGGAAAGCGCTGCAAACTTTCTGTGCAAAGGGCTGCGGCAAGAAACGTGATGCGTCATGGACGCGGTTTTTCCCGCAGCGCTTTTTTGCTGCAGGACACCACGTGGGGCCTTGTACTGGAAAACTCCTTAAGCCTATTTATATTGATGATCTATCCTCAGAATAAATCATCAATAAGAGATAAGTGACCCCCTGATCAGTTGTATGAAGGGGCCATGGTGCCTGTTTATATCACACGCTGTCTGTTTATAGTGACCGTGTGGTGCAATTACAGCCTTGTCACATAGACGCTTATAGGACGAGGCTGTAGTTACATGACATGGCCACTGTGAGATGTACGATACTGTGTAAACAGAGAAGGGGTCACGGCGCTTGCACAGATGTCACGATTCACTCAAACAGCTGATTCATCCCTCATTATTACACCTCAGCCACGGAGGTGTAAAAAAAAAACAAAAAAAAACACACACTCGCCTGTCCCCAGCACCCTGTTGTCCTCCGCCTCTGTCTGTTCGGTCTGATGGCAACACCTCATTTCTGGAAATTCTGTACCCAATTCCTCTTAGCGGTCACATGATGTGCAGGACTCCAAGCAAGAAGGTGCCAGCACGAGACTGAATGGACACTGGCCGAGGACAACGGGTTGCTGAGGACAGGTGAGTATGCTCTTTTATTTTAAACCTCCAGCCCGGCACATGAGTTGCTCCAATTCCTGGACAATATCTTTAAAGGATTTATCCATGTTTCTAATATTTATGGCCTGTCCTCAGGATAAGCCATCAATATTACATCTGTGGGAATCTGACAGCCAGGACCTCTGCAGATGAGCTTTTTCATTACAGTGCGGCTACAGGTAATGGTGACAATTCTAGGAGCCACGCTGCTCTCTTGCCATACAGGATGTAGCAGTGGGTTTAGGTAGTGCAGTGGTACACATCGTATGGCAGGCGAGCAGCCGGCTCCTGATATTACCTTTAGCCATCCTGTCTCTGTACAACTCATCTACAGGGGTCCTGGCGGTGGGCCCCTAAAAACAATTCCACTGGTGGGCCCTAAACACCCCAGTCCGACCCTGTGCAGGGTGGATGTGGGGTACACAATTCACTGTGGCGGAGAGATGGGTGCATGGCAAACTGTGGGGTGCCTGGTGAATTGGGGGGGGGGATTTAGAGCTGTGTTACTTTAATGGATGGCAAGCTATGGTTGATGCTTGGTGGATTTAGGGTAAGTTCACACAGGTTTTTTTTTTTTGCTCAGTTTTTTTCTGGGAGCCGTTTGTTCCAGCTCCTAGAAAAAAGAACGGACATGTTCATTCTTCAGACACCTCACGACATCCGCCTGAAGACACTCCCTCCTCCCAACTAGGCCCATTCATTTGGACCTAATCCGGAGCGGAGTGCGCAACTGGATGCTGGTGCAGTGCACTGGTATCCAGTCACAGCCACCTGTATTTTGGGACCGGAACCTGAGGCAGCCTCAGGTTCCGATCCAAAATACCCCGTGTGAACCCGGCCTAAGGATTGCATAAGAGGCACAAAGAAACTCCTCCATTGGCGGTGCAGAGGTGATTGACAATGTGCTTTAGGTTAAAGCCCCACATAGGGGGCCACAGCCAAAAAGCTCTGCAGGAAAAACCTCTGTGGAAACACATTGCGATTTTCCTACAAGGCCTTTCACGTAAAATGTGCAGTTTTCCTCTGCGGACTTTCTACTTTAGATATACATATAGTTTCCATGTGCTGCAATGTACAAAAAGTAATGGGGGGGATAGTGCAGTGCTTGTTAGTAATGTGGGGGTACACCGGAGGGACATGGGGGATAGTGGGATATACCTGGATGTAGTTATAGCTGCACTCGTTAGTATCGGGTCTCCAATACTGTGAAGACCCAGTGGCTATGATGGCCGCCATCTTTAAAGGTCCGGCATGTACTATTACAGATGTCGGGAAGGGATACAATTATTTAAAGGGATCCTATCATTTAAACACTTTTTTTTTTTTTTTTCCTAGCTGACACGTCGGAATAGCTGACACGTGCAGGCTATTCGTCTTTATCCGTCGTCTCCGGTCCGCCGTTCGGTAGAAAGACCGGTTTTTACTGGTATGCAAATGAGTTCTTCTGCAGCACTGGTGGGGTGGGGGGAAGCGCTCAGACAGCACTTGCGGCATCCCCGATGCTGCCAGAGAACTTTCTCCAGCGACGCCTCCATCTTCAACAGCAACCGCCTCTTCTGCGTCTTCTCTGGGGTCACACTCCGGCGCTTGCGCAGTCGGTTCTGCCTTCGGGATGCAGGCAAGAGCCGAGTGGACAGGCCGGCGGCCATTTTTTTGGAGGCCGTTACGCGTGCATGTGCAGTACGCTCCTGTTCTCCATACAACTACAGGAGCTTACTGTGCATGCGAGCGTAGCGGCCTCCAAAAAAATGGCCGCCAGCCTGTGCACTTGGCTTTTGTCTGCGTCCCAATGGCAGAGCAGACTGTGCAGGTGCCGGAGTGTGACCCCAGAGAAGACGCAGAAGAGGTGGTTGCTGTTGAAGATGGAGGCATTGCTGGAGAGACTTCTCTGGCAGCATTGGGGAAGCCCCCAGTGCTGTGAAAACTCATTTGCATACCGGTAAAAACCCGGTATTTCTACCGAACGGCGGGCCGGAGACGACTGATAAAAGTAGGAGACAAATAGCCTTTCTTAAGGCTATTCTGCCGTGTTAGTCATAAAACAATGCGTTTGAATGATAGCGGTCACTTTTTAAAGGGATTCTGAGTTTGTTCATGTTTTGCTATTATTTTGTTTTGACTTTTTTTTATTTTTAACAAATTTTATTTTTTGGGCAAAAAAATTAAAAAAATAGATGTGTAAATAGTGTTTTCTGAATGTCATAACTTTAATAGTAAGAAATCCACCAATTCGCTATAACTTACCCCATCCCCACCTCTTGTGTCACCAAAGCGACTCTGACTCATCAAGGCACAACAGGATCTCTGCATACAGTAGTGGAAGACCTAGAACATGATGGAGTAAGGTTACGTTCACACTACTGTTATGCACGTCCGTTACTGTTACCTGTCATAGGATGAGAGCAACAGACATAGATGGAGTCTCCTCATCCTCCTGCGTCTGTTCCCATTGACTAGAATATTAAGAAAAAAAAACCCATTAAGGACGCCGTCTTCTGTCTCCTTTTTTCTGTCTCTTGTGTTTTTTCCGTAATTTTTGTTTATTTTTGTAAAGGAAGGAAAATGTCCGGTGCGCACAACTTATTCTTCAGTCACAAAACTAAACTTAAATGATGGGAGACTGAGGACAGATGGGAGACTGAGGACAGACAGGAGACAGCAGCCATCGTGTTGTCTACATTAGTGTTAACTTGAATGGACACTGACTGTCTCTGTCCATTTCTCTGCTGCAGTTAATGTCCGTTGCGGTCAACCATCAACGGACATTAAAGGGGCTCTTTCAGCAAAATTTTGTTGTATGAGCCCCACATATGCGTGAATAGCCTTTAAAAAAAAGGCTATTCAGGCACCGCTAATCTCATTTTAATCCCCCGTCCTGTTTTAAAATAAAACTATAAAAACATATATGTAAATCATACTTGAACTTGCACACTGGGCGGTGATGCACGATCCGACGTCATCTTCTGCCACGCCTACCTCTTCTTTCGGCGACGCCCACCGGTCCTGTCTCTTCCCCGGCTTCATCTTCTTCCATCGGTTCAAATCCAATTGGTTGAAATCCGGCGTGTGTGCAGTAGAGCTCCCTCCGGAGCTACTGCGCACACTCCGGCGGCACTGCCATTGAGAAAAATGGTGCCAGAGTATGTGCAGTAGCTCCAGAGGGAGCATTACTGCGCATGCGCCGGACTTCAACCAATTGGATTTGAACCACTGGAAGTAGATAAAGATGAAGCCGGGAAGACCCAGGACCGGAGGGCGTCGCCGAAAGAAGAGGTAGGTGTGCTAGAAGATGTCGTATCGTGCGCGACCGCCCCCCGTGGATGTTCAAGTATGATTTACCTATATGTTTTTATAGTTTTATTTTAAAACGGGACGGGGGTTTAAAATAAGGTTAGCGGTGCCTGAATAGCCTTTTTAAAGGCTATTCACGCATATGTGGGGCTCATACAGCAAAATTTTGCTGATAGAGCCCCTTTAACAAGGGTAGCCTGAACCCGCCCTAGGGCTGCTATTACACAGGTGTGTTTTTGATCAGAGTAGAAACAACAGCACATGCGCTAATGTGAATAAAGATCACATGTGTAATGGCACCCTAAGGCCGGCTTCACATGGACACATTTGGTTGTCAGCTGTGGTTCCCAGACCAGGACCTGGACTCCCAGCAGTATAGTTGTTTATGATGCTAGGAGTTCCGGCTTCCTCGCAGCTTCAGCGTTCCATACTGTAATGTCCGTGTGAAGCCGGCCTAAGGGTTACTAATATGTGAGGCCCCACGTTGCGGAAACGCTGCTTATTTTGTTGCAGTTTTTGGAGGCAAAGCCAAGAATAGCTACAAGAGGAATGGGAAATGTAGAAGTATAAGAACTTCCTATATCTTTTGCACAATCCACTTCTGGCTTTGAGTCAAAAAACTGCAACAAGTAAAGCTGTGTTTCCGCAACGTGGGGCCCCGGCCTAAAGGAGTATTCTAGGAATATGCTGTTGAGCTCCACTTCTACTCAGTTAGAATCTGTACGTCACACGGCCATGCTGCAGTTCAATCTAATTGAAATGAATGGGGATGAGCTGTAATACTAAGCACGGCCTCTATACAGTGTATGCCACTGTGCTTGGTAAGTAGAGAAGAGACCACAGCAATCAATATCATAGTCCCAATAATCCCTTTAATTTATACCTTCATGTAACTCTAGGCTGAGACCTCACAAAATAGGACTGATCTAAGGGCGGGTCCACACTTGCGCCCGGTCTCTGCTTTGTGAGTTTCCATCTTGTGCCCGAGAAACCCTGATGGAAACCCGGCAGCCAGTGTCCGCTTGTGAGTGGCCGTGAGCGTCTTCAAATCTCTGCGGCGAAACTGTTTTGTTTTTTTTTAACTGGACACAAAGTTGGACATGCAGGACTTTGTGTCTGGGGAAAAAAAAAAAAAAAGGTTTCGCCGCGGATGCCAGAAGACGCTCACGGGCGGACACTTTGCAAACCCATTCAAATGAAAAGTGACTGCCAGTTTTTGTCTCCTGTCCAGTTTCTCGCAAACAAAGAAGACGGAAACCTGCAAAGCGGAGACTGGGCGCAGGTGTAAACCCGCCCTAAGATACATTCAGCACACTTTACTATACAATTGTATAGTGAATGCTGGATATTACTAGAGATGAGCGAACAGTAAAATATTCTATGTTCGTTATTCGTTACGAATAGCATCTCAATATTCGACTATCGAACCCCATTATAGTCTATGGGAGAAAATGCTTTGTTTCAGAGGATCCTACCATTCGACTCAGGAGAGTCACCAAGTCCACTATTACACCTCAGCAAATGATGCCAACACCTCTGCAATGCAACTGGGACAGCAGGGGAAGCATGTCTGGGGGGCATCTAACAAGCCCAAGTCACTGTATTACCCCACTATCACAGCCTAACAACTACACACTTTCACATTCCAAAAAACCTCTATCAAAGTGGGAAAATACCTGGAAACCTTCTTTACTCCCCAAATGGATGGACACAAACCCCAATTCAAGCTCAACAAACAATAAAAAGCACCCCTTTTAAACCACGTTCTCCATGACAACCACAGATGGAATAGGCAATGGGAAATCCTTTAGTCCCCACCCCGAACTGTCGTTGTGGATGTGTGTGATGTGGTAAGACCTTCCAAAATTCACTTTTAAGGCCCTTAACATGAGCGCTTCCAAATTAAGTTACACACCCTTAAGCTGAGCTACCAGCAGAAATTGAGGCCCTTCAGGTTACTTCAGCCTTTTACCTGCAGAGTTTTAGGCCCTTGAACTTAGTTCAGCCTTGCAGCAGCAGAGATTTGTTGGTCCTTTGGGTGAGTTGAGCCTTTAAAAAGCAGTGCTTTGGGCCCTTTGGCTGACTAGAGCCTTTTAGCAGCAGGGTTTTATTTTTTGGCCCTTGGGGGAACCCTAAAACATTAATTTGCAGGCGCCTGTGGGGGGAGCCCTAAAACATTAATTTGCAGGCCCCTGTGGGGGGTATGCATGAGAAAAATTATTTCAATTAAAAAAAATAAATTTTTTTCAAACATTCAGTAGTAGGGGCTGGGGTTGTAGGAGGATGAGAAGGATGAGGAAGAGTAAATTGGTTCCTGACTGAATCTCTCCAGTACCTGGGCTATGGAGTGGATACCCAGCTGGATATCTACATCCTCACCCACGTCTCCTGCTGCTGCTGGCAGCCTCTCTCCAGTACCTAGACTCTGGAGCTGATACCCAGCTGGGTATCCACCTCCTCTCCCACGTACCCTGGTGCTGGCGAGGGGCACTGCTGGTAGCCCCTCTCTAGTACGTATAATGTGGAGCTGATACCCAGCTGGGTATACAGTTCCACGTGCTCACCAACGTAACCCGGTGCTGGCGAGGGGCACTGCTGCCAGCCCCTCTCCAGTACCTGGACTCTGGAGCTGATACCCAGCTGGGTATCCACCTCCTCTCCCACGTACCCTGGTGCTGGCGAGGGGCACTGCTGGTAGCCCCTTTCTAGTACGTATAATGTGGAGCTGATACCCAGCTGGGTATCTAGTTCCACGTCCCCTGCTGCTATGCTGCATGATTTGCTAGCTAGCTATTAATTGAGCTCTGAAAAGAGCTGTTATTATTCTCAATTCCTGCCTAAGGGCTCATTGACATGGAGTAACGCCGGGCGTGTATCACAGCCGTACACGCCGGCATTACGGCAGACTGCCAAACACTTCCCGTTCACTTCAATGGGAGCGCTCCCATTGAAGTGAATGGGAAGTTTTCGGCAGTCTGCCGTAACGCCGGTGTGTACGGCTGTGATACACGCCCGGCGTTACTCCGTGTGAATGAGCCCTAACAAAGCACTGTATCGCACTGACAGTCTGACGCCACACTCTATCACTCCAACACGAGAATGAGACGAAGATGGCCGACACTGTTCTTATGAATTGGGAGATCACCTGTTTTCGGCAGCCAATGGGTTTTTTTTACATTTTTTTCACTGCCTCCGTTGTCGTAGTTCCTGTCCCACCTGCCCTGCACAGTTATTGGTGCAAAAAACACACCAGGGAAGGTGGGAGGGGATACGAATTTTTACTGCGTATGCGGCCTTGTATTTGATTGGGAACGAATACATCGAACGCCAAGATATTCGATCGAATACCTATTCGATCGAACGGCGTCCGCTCATCTCTAGATATTACCAGAAAAGAGTGGCTTCACTCACAAAACTGCTGCCGATGTTACAAGCCGTGCGGCTTCTGGGTAATACAGCGGTTATCTACTATATATAAACAGTATACAGGACTCATATTATAAGCCTACATTCACACTACACTGAATAATGGTCATGTCATCACATGGCAGCCTTACATTCAATGAGGCTATTCACATAGCCGGGTCACGGACCGTCAAACAATGCAACATGTTCTCTTTCTCCACAGATCTCTTCATACACTGACTCTATCTTATACCATCTGAAACCTTCTAAGTACAGTATATGATACATGGATACAGTGTGAGACGGCTAAATACTATCACTGGAAGGACCTCACCGGTATGAAACCTTGTAAGCATAGGAAAGATGGAAAAGGTCCTTACGGAGTATAGTAAATTGCCAGGTCAGTGTGAGACGGCTAAATACTATCACTGGAAGGACCTCACCGGTATGAAACCTTGTATGTATAGGAAACATGGAAAAGGAAAACTCCCTCACACTTTTTGCTGGAAAATATTTTTACCGCTTTTATTGTTGATTTCCAAACAATTGTTGGAATAATAATAATAAGACACATATTATCTTTATCTTATAATTCTTATGATCTAATCTTGTCCCTTTATTGTGAGATTTACAAACATTACTGAAGCCGGAGCCCAGCTATTATAAAGGTCCTTACAGAGAGCGGGGTTTAGCCAATTCACTGTGAGGGTGCGTTCACACGATGTAACGTGGAGTGCAATCTGGCACGTATACACGTGTGAGCAGATTGCGCTCTGAAAAAGATCCCATTCATTTCAATGGGAGTTAGGAACGTATACGCCGTGTTATAGGGGGCAAAAATGGTCCCTACAAATGATGGGAAATAGACGGCTCACATAGAGTTGGCTAAATACTATCACTGGTGAGGACCTGGTCCCTCTGGAGTACGGGATTTAGCCAATTCACTGTGAGCTGGCTAAATACTATCTCGGTTAAGGACCCGACCACCAGGCGGGAAAAAGGTCCTTACCAGTAAGGGGAAATAGACAACTCACACTGAGCCGGCTAAATACTAGACCTGGTAAGGACCAGGTCCCTACAGCGTCTACAGGGGCGTAACTACCATAGAGGCAGCTGCCACAGGGCCTGGGCCATTAGGGGGCCCGGTGACAGCCGCTACCGCTGCATTTTTTTTTTTTTTTCTTTATAGGCTGTTAGGGACCCTATTCACTTGCCGATTCTGGCTGGGCTGGGATCGGTAAGTGACACTGCGGGCCCCACAAATACCATCATTATACTCGGGGGTCTTTGCAGACCCCCGAGTATAATGATCAACGGACCGGGAGAGGTAATAAACATAAAAAACACTGTTACTTACCTCTCCACGATCCTGCCAGGCCTCCTTTCTGACGTCTCTGACGTCACATGAACCCGGCCTGCGTCCCGGGTCATGTGATGTCTGACGTCATTTCAGAAGAACGGCAGCGGAGAAGACAGCGTAGGAGCCGGGGACAGGTAAGAAACAGTAATTTTTTATGTTTTTATTCTCCTGGGTCTCCGATTATTATACTCTGGGGTCTTTTCAGACCCCAGAGTATAATAATTGTTTATGGGTGTCCACTACTGTGTGCAGGGGCCACTAAGGGACATAATTCTGTGTGCAGGGGGCAGTAAGGGACATAATAGAGTGCGGAGGAGGGGGCCGGTCGAGGTCTTCGACGTCGGTGTCGTTCGGGGGGGGGGGGCATGTCAAAAGTTCGCCACGGAGCCCCGCCATTCCTAGTTACGCCACTGGGCATCTAGTATTTAGTCACAACCGTTCAGGCTGTGTGTGAGCATGATAGAGGGGTTCAGGTTGTGTGAGGTGGGAGAGGTGCAGAATGTGTGACAAATGGGTCAGTCTCATGAAGGGAACACTTAAATAACATATGGGGGGGGGGATTTATTGTTTTACATGGGGCTTATGTCTCTGCTGTCACATCAAATTCCGGAATGTCCCTTTTTTTTTTTTTTTTTTTTTATACATTTGACTAAAAATAAACCTCAAAACAATGTTTAACTAGGTTTTTGTTTGTTTCTAGGTTTATGTGAGATCTCAATGGTGTGAAGACTCCACTACAAGATCATTAGGTGCCAGTGCTCTAGACCAAGCGATGTGCCCCCTAGTGATCAAATGTCTCAACCGGACTCCTCCAAATAGGCAACACTTATTTTATAAACCTTTATAAGGCTTTGTTTGGAGCCTTCAGTAAAAGTTATTTGATGGTCCCCTCAGTGCCCCCACACTCAGGAGAATGTCCCCTTCACTGCCCACATGTAATATAATGGCCCCACAGCGAGCAGCATGTTATATAATGGCCCTTACTCTGCCTCTACATGTATGCAGCCTGCAGTAGAAGTGCCAATATTTTGTAATGCATTACATTAGGGATAAGGCCCCCTGGGGGGTATACCTGGGTCTGCAAAAAAAAAAATGCCCTATGCACCCCCATACACGGAATTAGAAAAAAAGTTATGGGTGTCATAATATTGGCACAGTTTTGGGTTTTTGTTACGGGGTTAAAATGTAAATAAAACCATATAAATTTGTTTTCCCTGGAATTGTACCAAAACATAGAATACAGGTGACATGTCATTTTTGGCTACAGAGTAAATGCCATTAAAACAACAATAGCCTCCCATGCCTGCGTTGTAGAGGTGGCTTTCCGACTGCAGAGCAAAGAGCAACGGCTGGACTATTGCGTACTGCGGCAGAGTCAGAAAAGAGGGAGGAGCTGTCTTACTGGAGGAAGTCTGGAAGTAAGAGAGAGGCAAGTATGATGGGGCGGGGGCGGTGGGCTTATTATGCTTGGTTCACACATCAGTATGCCATCCGTCCGTTTGAATTCAGTTTGAGACTTAAAACGGATTGATGCACATACTGATTGCATACTGATGTGTGAACCAAGCCTTAGTTGAGAAGGTCTAGTAGTGGTCAGGATAGCTAGAGAGACGGAGGGGGAGGTAGTGCAAGTCAGCGTACACGTACCATGATGCATTAGCTAAGGCTGCTTCACATCTGTGTTCGGTATTCCATTTGGAGAGTCCGCTTGGAGATGCCCTCTGAACGGAATATTGAACGCATTAAAAAGCGATGAGCAATGAAACCACACGGACCCACAGGCTATAATGGGGTCTGTGTATTTTCCGCACGAATCATGCAGAGAGAAAAGTGCTGCTTTCCCCCAATGGAAATATTGCAGGTGTTAATCCACCTATTGCTAGTAACAACGAATCCCAGTGCAGTGTAGGCACGACCCCTCAGGATCTGACACTAGCTGTTACCCCGGCCCCATCAGATGTCCATTATTAAGTATATACTATATAATCTTTTAACATGATGTGGTCTAGAATTCCGTTCCCCCGCCTCTCCCCTTCCTATTCCCATTCCTTGCTTATTTGGGTCTTCCCCTCCTCCTTGGTCTTTCTTTTGTAAGGTTTTACATTTTTTTACCTTAAATTATTATTATCTTTTTGATACTAAATATGAAATTAAAAATCAATTTTTAACTAAAAATATTCATTGTCCTGTTTTCATTTTCGTTTTCTCTGTGGTCTATAAAAAACTTTCATCAAACAGGTTTTCTAGGCTGATGGCCCCCCCTCCCCCTTAGGATAGGGTCACCAATATTGGATCAGTGGGACTCAGCACTTCCAGCCAGTCTCCAGTGCTAGAACCTAGAAGGCTCTGTAGACTGTATGTTGGCGGTGGTTAATACTACAGCTCTGTTCACTGTATATAAGCAGGGTAGAATACTACAGCTCTGTTCACTGTATATAGGTGGTGGTTAATACTACAGCTCTGTTCATTGTATATAAGCGGGGTAGAATACTACAGCTCTGTTCACTGTATATAGGCGGTGGTTAATACTGCAGCTCTGTTCACTGTATATAGGTGGGAGTGAATACTGCAGCTCTGTTCACTGTATATAGGCGGGGGTGAATACTGCAGCTGTGTTCCTAGTTATTGGGGGCAGGGCTGTAGTGCTCCGGCACCACCGCTATACCAGGGACACAGATGTCGGCTTCCAGCACCAGAGACAACAAGCTATTCCCTCTAGGAATAAAAAGTAGATCACTGGGGATCTGTCCTTTGGGACCCCCACTGATCACATGTCCTGTTTCTGCCCTATATGATCCACAATGTGCGCTGCTGATTCGTTCATTTCTTTGAGACAGCCAGAGATAATTCTGATCTCTATTTCTTTTCAGCAGTCCCATAGGGATGAATGGCGCAGTAGTACAAATGTAGGACCCTTGTTTTGATGATGGTGGGGGGTCCTAGTGGTCAGGATAGATTAGTGTCAGAGCTGTGGGGAATGGCCGCTGTAATAGGTACTAAGCTTAAAATAAAACCCTGTAAATAGGATTATGCCATGAAAAGTATTTATCTGTTCACAGGATAGGCGACAAATATCTGATCGGTGTGGGTCTGACAGCTGCGTCCCCCACCGGTCCCAAGGGGACATGGGCGTGGAAGTGGATACCCAGCGGGATGTCCACTCCAAAGTCCAGGTACTGGAGAGGGGCTGCCAGCAGTGCCCCTCGCCAGCACCATGGTACGTGGGCGAGCACGTGGACGTGGATATCAAGCTGGGTATCCACTCCAGAATCCATGTACTGGAAAGAGGCTGTCAGCAGTGCCCCTCGCCAGCACCAGGGGACGTGGATACCCAGCTGTATATCCAGTCCAGAGTCCAGGTACTGGAGAGAGGCTGCCAGCAACCAATTTACTCTTCCACATCCTTCTCATTCTCCTCCTACAACCACAGCCCCTACTACTGAATATAGTAATATTTTCTGTTTTTTTTTTTTAATTAAAAAAACATTTTTCATGCATACCCCCACAGGAGCGTGCAAAATCTTTTAGGGCTCCCCTCCAAGGGCCTGCAAAACAATTTTTTAGGGCTCCCCCAAAGAGCCTGCAAATTAATGTTTTAGGGCTCACCCCAAGGGCCTGAAATCTAATTTTTTAGAGGTCGCCCCAAGGGTCAAAAAATGAAAAACTGCTGCTGCATGGCTCTAGTCACCCCAAGGGCCAAAAAATGAAATGCTGCTGCTGCATGGCTCTAGTCACCCCAAGGGCCAAAAAATTAAAAACGAGAGCCATGCAGCAGCAGTCACCCCAAGGACCAAAAGCACTGTATTTTAAAGGCTCTACTCATTCCAAGGGCCAAAAGCACTGTATTTTAAAGGCTCTACTCATTCCAAGGGCCAAAAGCACTGTATTTTAAAGGCTCCGCTCACTCCAACAGCCAAAAGCACTGAATTTTAATGTCTCCACTCACTCCAACAGCCAAAAGCACTGAATTTTAATGGCTCCACTCACTCCAAGGGCCAAAAGCACTGCTTTGTAAAGGCTCTACTCACGACAAGGGCCAAAAGCATTGTATTATAAAGGCTCCACTCATTCCAACAGCCAAAAGCACTGTATTTTAAAAGCTCTACTCACTCAAACAGCAAAAAGCACTGTATTTTTAAGGATCTACCGACTCCAACAGCCAAAAACACTGCTTTTGCAAGGCTCTACTCACTCTCAGTGCCAAAAACACTGCTTTTTAAAGGCTCACTCACTCCAACAGCCAAAAGCACTGCATTTTAAAGGCTCCACTCACTCCAACAGCCAAAAGCACTGAAGTTTAATGGCTCCACTCAATCCAACAGCCGAAAACACTGTATTTTAAAGGCTCTACTCACTCAAACAGCAAAAAGCACTGCATTTGAAAGGGTATACTCACTCCAACAGCCAAAACACTGAATTTTAATGGCTCTACTCACTCCAACAGCCAAAAGCACTGTATTTTAAAGGCTCTGCACACGCCAATGGCCAAAAGCACTGTATTATAAAGGCTCTACTCTCTCCAACAACCAAAAGCACTGTATTTTAAAGGTTCCACTCACTCCAAGGGCCAAAAGCACTGCATTTTAATGGCTCCACTCGCTCCAACAGCCAAAAGCACTGCATTTTAAAGGCTCCACTCACTCCAACAGCCAAAAGCACTGTATTTTAAAGGCTCTACTCACTCAAACAGCACTGTATTTTTAAGGATCTACCAACTCCAACAGCCAAAATCACTGCTTTTGCAAGGCTCTACTCACTCTCAGTGCCAAAAACACTGCTTTTTAAAGGCTCACTCACTCCAACACCCAGAAGCACTGCATTCTAAAGGCTCTACTCACTCCAACAGCCAAAACCACTGTATTTTAAAGGCTCCACTCACTCCAACAGCCGAAAGCACTGTATTTTAAAGGCTCTACTCACTACAACAGCCAAAAGCACTGAAGTTTAAAGGCTCTACTCACTCCAACAGCCAAAAGCACTGTATTTTAAAGGCTCTACTCACTCCAACAGCCAAAAGCACTGAATTTAAATGGCTCCACTCACTCCAACAACCAAAAGCACTGTATTTTAAAGGCTCCACTCACTCCAACAGCCGAAAGCACTGTATTTTAAAGGCTCTACTCACTCCAACACCCAGAAGCACTGCATTCTAAAGGCTCTACTCACTCCAACAGCCAAAAGCACTGAAGTTTAAAGGCTCTACTCACTCCAAGGGCCAAAAGCACTGTATTTTAAAGGCTCTACTCACTCCAACAGCCAAAAGCACTGTATTTTAAAGGCTCTACTCACTCCAACAGCCAAAAGCACTGCATTTTAAAGGCTCTACTAACTCCAACAACCAAAAGCAATGTGTTTTAAAGGCTCCACTCAGTCCAAGGGCCAAACGCACTGAATTTTAATGGCTCCACTCACTCCAAGGGCCAAAAGCACTGCTTTGTAAAGGCTCTACTCATGACAAGGGCCAAAAGCATTGTATTATAAAGGCTCCACTCATTCCAACAGCCAAACGCACTGAATTTTAATGGCTCCACTCACTCCAAGGGCCAAAAGCACTGCTTTGTAAAGGCTCTACTCACGACAAGGGCCAAAAGCATTGTATTATAAAGGCTCCACTCATTCCAACAGCCAAAAGCACTGTATTTTAAAGGCTCTACTCACTCAAACAGCAAAAAGCATTGTATTTTTAAGGATCTACCTACTTCAACAGCCAAAAACACTGCTTTTGCAAGGCTCTACTCACTCTAAGTGCCAAAAACACTGCTTTTTAAAGGCTCATTCACTCAAACAGCAAAAAGCACTGCATTTGAAAGGCTCTACTCACTCCAACAGCACTGCATTTTAAAGGCTCTACTCACTCCAACAGCCAAATGCACTGTATTTTAAAGGCTCTAGTCACTCAAACAGCAAAAAGCACTGTATTTTTAAGGATCTACCGACTCCAACAGCCAAAAACACTGCTTTTGCAAGGCTCTACTCACTCTCAGTGCCAAAAACACTGCTTTTTAAAGGCTCAATCACTCCAACAGCCAAAAGCACTGCATTTTAAAGGCTCCACTCACTCCAACAGCCAAAAGCACTGAAGTTTAATGGCTCCACTCAATCCAACAGCCTAAAGCACTCTATTTTAAAGGCTCTACTCACTCAAACAGCAAAAAGCACTGCATATGAAAGGCTCCACTCACTCCAACAACCCAAAGCACTGTATTTTAAAGGCTCCACTCACTCCAAGGGCCAAAATCACTGCTTTTTAAAATCTCTACTCAAGCCAAGGGCCAAAAGCACTGTATTTTAAAGGGTCTACTCACTCCAACAGCCAAAAGCACAGTATTATAAAGGCTCTACTCACTCCAACAGCCAAAACCACTGTACTTAAAAGGCTCTACTCACTCCAACAACCAAAAGCACTGTATTTTAAAGGCTCCACTCACTCCAAGGGCCAAAAGCACTGCATTTTAATGGCTCCACTCACTCCAACAGCCAAAAGCACTGCATTTTAAAGGCTCCACTCACTCCAACAGCCAAAAGCACTGTATTTTAAAGGCTCTACTCACTCAAACAGCACTGTATTTTTAAGGATCTACCTATTCCAATAGCCAAAATCACTGCTTTTGCAAGGCTCTACTTACTCTAAGTGCCAAAAACACTGCTTTTTAAAGGCTCACTCACTCCAACACCCAGAAGCACTGCATTCTAAAGGCTCTACTCACTCAAACAGCCAAAAGCACTGAAGTTTAAAGGCTCTACTCACTCCAACAGCCAAAACCACTGTACTTTAAAGGCTCCACTCACTCCAACAACCAAAAGCACTGTATTTTAAAGGCTCCACTCACTCCAACAGCCGAAAGCACTGTATTTTAAAGGCTCCACTCACTCCAACAACCAAAAGCACTGTATTTTAAAGGCTCCACTCACTCCAACAACCAAAAGCACTGTATTTTAAAGGCTCCACTCACTCCAACAGCCGAAAGCACTGTATTTTAAAGGCTCTACTCACTCAAACAGCAAAAAGCACTGCTTTTTAAAGGCTCACTCACTCCAACACCCTGAAGCACTGCATTCTAAAGGCTCTACTCACTCCAACAGCCAAAAGCACTGAAGTTTAAAGGCTCTACTCACTCCAAGGGCCAAAAGCACTGTATTTTAAAGGCTCTACTCACTCCAACAGCCAAAAGCACTGAATTTTAATGGCTCTTCTCACTCCAACAGCCAAAAGCACTGCATTTTAAAGGCTCTTCTCACTCCAACAGCCAAAAGCACTGTATTTTAAAGGCTCCACTCACTCCAAGGGCCAAAATCACTGCTTTTTAAAAGCTCTACTCAAGCCAAGGGCCAAAAGCACTGTATTTTAAAGGCTCTACTCACTCCAACAGCCAAAAGCACTGAATTTTAATGGCTCCACTCACTCCAACAGCCAAAAGCACTGCATTTTAAAGGCTCTTCTCACTCCAACAGCCAAAAGCACTGCATTTTAAAGGCTCTTCTCACTCCAACAGCCAAAAGCACTGTATTTTAAAGGCTCCACTCACTCCAAGGGCCAAAAGCACTGCTTTTTAAAGGCTCCACTCATTCCAACAGCCAAAAGCACTGTATTTTAAAGGCTCTACTCACTCCAACAGCCAAAACCACTGTACTTTAAAGGCTCTACTCATGCCAACAACCAAAATCACTGTATTTTAAAGGCTCCACTCACTCCAAGGGCCAAAAACATTGTACTTTAAAGGCTCTACTCACTCCAACAACCAAAAGCACTGTATTTTAAAGGCTCTACTCACTCCAACAGCCAAAAGCACTGAAGTTTAAAGGCTCTACTCACTCCAACAGCCAAAAGCACTGTATTTTAAAGGCTCTACTCACTCCAACAGCCAAAAGCACTGAATTTTAATGGCTCCACTCACTCCAACAGCCAAAAGCACTGCATTCTAAAGGCTCTACTCACTCCAACAGCAAAAAGCACTGCTTTTTAAAGGCTCACTCACTCCAACACCCAGAAGCACTGCATTCTAAAGGCTCTACTCACTCCAACAGCCAAAAGCACTGAAGTTTAAAGGCTCTACTCACTCCAAGGGCCAAAATCACTGTATTTTAAAGGATCTACCTACTCCAACAGCCAAAAGAACTGCATTTTTAAGGCTCTACTCACTCCAACAGCCAAAAGCACTGCATTTTAAAGGCTCTTCTCACTCCAACAGCCAAAAGCACTGTATTTTAAAGGCTCCACTCACTCCAAGGGCCAAAAGCACTGCTTTTTAAAGGCTCCACTCATTCCAACATCCAAAATCACTGTATTTTAAAGGCTCCACTCACTCCAAGGGCCAAAACCACTGTACTTTAAAGGCTCTACTCACTCCAACAACCCAAAGCACTGTATTTTAAAGGCTCCACTCACTCCAAGGGCCAAAAGCACTGCTTTTTAAAAGCTCTACTCAAGCCAAGGGCCAAAAGCACTGTATTTTAAAGGGTCTACTCACTCCAACAGCCAAAAGCACTGTATTATAAAGGCTCTACTCATTCCAACAGCCAAAAGCACTGTATTTTAAAGGCTCTACTCACTCCAACGGCCAAAAACACTGCATTTTTAAGTCTCTGCTCACGCCATTGGCCAAAAGCACTGTATTTTAAAGGCTCTACTCACTCCAACAGCCAAAAGCACTGAATTTTAAAGGGTCTACTCACTCCAACAGCCAAAAGCACTGTATTTTAAAGGCTCTACTCACTCCAACAGCCAAAAACACAGCTTTTTATAGGCTTTGCTCATGCCAAGGGCCAAAAGCACTGTATTTTAAAGGCTCTACTCACTCCAACAGCCAAAAGCACTGAATTTTAAAGGGTCTACTCACTCCAACAGCCCAAAGCACTTCTATTTTAAAGGCTCCACTCACTCCAAGGGCCAAAAGCACTGCTTTTTAAAAGCTCTACTCAAGCCAAGGGCCAAAAGCACTGTATTTTAAAGGGTCTACTCACTCCAACAGCCAAAAGCACAGTATTATAAAGGCTCTACTCACTCCAACGGCCAAAAACACTGCATTTTTAAGGCTCTGCTCACGCCAATGGCCAAAAGCACTGTATTTTAAAGGCTCTACTCACTCCAACAGCCACAACCACTGTACTTAAAAGGCTCTACTCACTCCAACAACCAAAAGCACTGTAGGCTCCACTCACTCCAACAGCCGAAAGCACTGTATTTTAAAGGCTCTACTCACTCAAACAGCAAAAAGCACTGCTTTTTAAAGGCTCACGCACTCCAACACTCAGAAGCACTGCATTCTAAAGGCTCTACTCACTCCAAGGGCCAAAAGCACTGTATTTTAAAGGCTCTACTCACTCCAACAGCCAAAAGCACTGAATTTTAATGGCTCCACTCACTCCAACAGCCAAAAGCACTGCATTTTACAGGCTCTTCTCACTCCAACAGCCAAAAGCACTGTATTTTAAAGGCTCCACTCACTCCAAGGGCCAAAAGCACTGCTTTTTAAAGGCTCCACTCACTCCAAGGGCCAAAAGCACTGCTTTTTAAAGGCTCCACTCATTCCAACAGCCAAAAGCACTGTATTTTAAAGGCTCTACTCACTCCAACAGCCAAAACCACAGTACTTTAAAGGCTCTACTCACGCCAACAACCAAAATCACTGTATTTTAAAGGCTCCACTCACTCCGAGGGCCAAAACCACTGTACTTTAAAGGCTCTACTCACTCCAACAACCAAAAGCACTGTATTTTAAAGGCTTCACTCACTCCAAGGGCCAAAATCACTGCTTTTTAAAAGCTCTACTCAAGCCAAGGGCCAAAAGCACTGTATTTTAAAGGCTCTACTCACTCCAACAGCCAAAAGCACTGCATTTTAAAGGCTCTTCTCACTCCAACAGCCAAAAGCACTGCATTTTAAAGGCTCTTCTCACTCCAACAGCCAAAAGCACTGTATTTTAAAGGCTCTACTCACTCCAACACCCAGAAGCACTGCATTCTAAAGGCTCTACTCAATCAAACAGCCAAAAGCACTGCATTTGAAAGGGTATACTCACTCCAACAGCCAAAACACTGAATTTTAATGGCTCTACTCACTCCAACAGCCAAAAGCACTGTATTTTAAAGGCTCTGCACACGCCAATGGCCAAAAGCACTGTATTATAAAGGCTCTACTCACTCCAACAGCCAAAACCACTGTACTTAAAAGGCTCTACTCACTCCAACAACTAAAAGCACTGTATTTTAAAGGTTCCACTCACTCCAAGGGCCAAAAGCACTGCATTTTAATGGCTCCACTCGCTCCAACAGCCAAAAGCACTGCATTTTAAAGGCTCCACTCACTCCAACAGCCAAAAGCACTGTATTTTAAAGGCTCTACTCACTCAAACAGCACTGTATTTTTAAGGATCTACCAACTCCAACAGCCAAAATCACTGCTTTTGCAAGGCTCTACTCACTCTCAGTGCCAAAAACACTGCTTTTTAAAGGCTCACTCACTCCAACACCCAGAAGCACTGCATTCTAAAGGCTCTACTCACTCCAACAGCCAAAACCACTGTACTTTAAAGGCTCCACTCACTCCAACAACCAAAAGCACTGTATTTTATAGGCTCCACTCACTCCAACAGCCGAAAGCACTGTATTTTAAAGGCTCTACTCACTACAACAGCCAAAAGCACTGAAGTTTAAAGGCTCTACTCACTCCAACAGCCAAAAGCACTGTATTTTAAAGGCTCTACTCACTCCAACAGCCAAAAGCACTGAATTTTAATGGCTCCACTCACTCCAACAACCAAAAGCACTGTATTTTAAAGGCTCCACTCACTCCAACAGCCGAAAGCACTGTATTTTAAAGGCTCTACTCACTCAAACAGCAAAAAGCACTGCTTTTTAAAGGCTCACTCACTCCAACACCCAGAAGCACTGCATTCTAAAGGCTCTACTCACTCCAACAGCCAAAAGCACGGAAGTTTAAAGGCTCTACTCACTCCAAGGGCCAAAAGCACTGTATTTTAAAGGCTCTACTCACTCCAACAGCCAAAAGCACTGTATTTTAAAGGCTCTACTCACTCCAACAGCCAAAAGCACTGCATTTTGAAGGCTCTACTCACTCCAACAACCAAAAGCAATGTGTTTTAAAGGCTCCACTCAGTCCAAGGGCCAAACGCACTGAATTTTAATGGCTCCACTCACTCCAAGGGCCAAAAGCACTGCTTTGTAAAGGCTCTACTCATGACAAGGGCCAAAAGCATTGTATTATAAAGGCTCCACTCATTCCAACAGCCAAAAGCACTGTATTTTAAAGGCTCTACTCACTCAAACAGCAAAAAGCATTGTATTTTTAAGGATCTACCTACTTCAACAGCCAAAAACACTGCTTTTGCAAGGCTCTACTCACTCTAAGTGCCAAAAACACTGCTTTTTAAAGGCTCATTCACTCAAACAGCAAAAAGCACTGCATTTGAAAGGCTCTACTCACTCCAACAGCACTGCATTTTAAAGGCTCTACTCACTCCAACAGCCAAATGCACTGTATTTTAAAGGCTCTAGTCACTCAAACAGCAAAAAGCACTGTATTTTTAAGGATCTACCGACTCCAACAGCCAAAAACACTGCTTTTGCAAGGCTCTACTCACTCTCAGTGCCAAAAACACTGCTTTTTAAAGGCTCAATCACTCCAACAGCCAAAAGCACTGCATTTTAAAGGCTCCACTCACTCCAACAGCCAAAAGCACTGAAGTTTAATGGCTCCACTCAATCCAACAGCCTAAAGCACTCTATTTTAAAGGCTCTACTCACTCAAACAGCAAAAAGCACTGCATATGAAAGGCTCCACTCACTCCAACAACCCAAAGCACTGTATTTTAAAGGCTCCACTCACTCCAAGGGCCAAAATCACTGCTTTTTAAAATCTCTACTCAAGCCAAGGACCAAAAGCACTGTATTTTAAAGGGTCTACTCACTCCAACAGCCAAAAGCACAGTATTATAAAGGCTCTACTCACTCCAACAGACAAAAACACTGCATTTTTAAGGCTCTGCTCACGCCAATGGCCAAAAGCACTGTATTATAAAGGCTCTACTCACTCCAACAGCCAAAACCACTGTACTTAAAAGGCTCTACTCACTCCAACAACCAAAAGCACTGTATTTTAAAGGCTCCACTCACTCCAAGGGCCAAAAGCACTGCATTTTAATGGCTCCACTCACTCCAACAGCCAAAAGCACTGCATTTTAAAGGCTCCACTCACTCCAACAGCCAAAAGCACTGTATTTTAAAGGCTCTACTCACTCAAACAGCACTGTATTTTTAAGGATCTACCTACTCCAATAGCCAAAATCACTGCTTTTGCAAGGCTCTACTCACTCTAAGTGCCAAAAACACTGCTTTTTAAAGGCTCACTCACTCCAACACCCAGAAGCACTGCATTCTAAAGGCTCTACTCACTCAAACAGCCAAAAGCACTGAAGTTTAAAGGCTCTACTCACTCCAACAGCCAAAACCACTGTACTTTAAAGGCTCCACTCACTCCAACAACCAAAAGCACTGTATTTTAAAGGCTCCACTCACTCCAACAGCCGAAAGCACTGTATTTTAAAGGCTCCACTCACTCCAACAACCAAAAGCACTGTATTTTAAAGGCTCCACTCACTCCAACAACCAAAAGCACTGTATTTTAAAGGCTCCACTCACTCCAACAGCCGAAAGCACTGTATTTTAAAGGCTCTACTCACTCAAACAGCAAAAAGCACTGCTTTTTAAAGGCTCACTCACTCCAACACCCTGAAGCACTGCATTCTAAAGGCTCTACTCACTCCAACAGCCAAAAGCACTGAAGTTTAAAGGCTCTACTCACTCCAAGGGCCAAAAGCACTGTATTTTAAAGGCTCTACTCACTCCAACAGCCAAAAGCACTGAATTTTAATGGCTCTTCTCACTCCAACAGCCAAAAGCACTGCATTTTAAAGGCTCTTCTCACTCCAACAGCCAAAAGCACTGTATTTTAAAGGCTCCACTCACTCCAAGGGCCAAAACCACTGTACTTTAAAGGCTCTACTCACTCCAACAACCAAAAGCACTGTATTTTAAAGGCTCCACTCACTCCAAGGGCCAAAATCACTGCTTTTTAAAAGCTCTACTCAAGCCAAGGGCCAAAAGCACTGTATTTTAAAGGCTCTACTCACTCCAACAGCCAAAAGCACTGAATTTTAATGGCTCCACTCACTCCAACAGCCAAAAGCACTGCATTTTAAAGGCTCTTCTCACTCCAACAGCCAAAAGCACTGCATTTTAAAGGCTCTTCTCACTCCAACAGCCAAAAGCACTGTATTTTAAAGGCTCCACTCACTCCAAGGGCCAAAAGCACTGCTTTTTAAAGGCTCCACTCATTCCAACAGCCAAAAGCACTGTATTTTAAAGGCTCTACTCACTCCAACAGCCAAAACCACTGTACTTTAAAGGCTCTACTCATGCCAACAACCAAAATCACTGTATTTTAAAGGCTCCACTCACTCCAAGGGCCAAAAACATTGTACTTTAAAGGCTCTACTCACTCCGACAGCCAAAAACACGGCTGTTTCAAGGCTCTACTAACTCCAAGGGCCCAAAATACTGCTTTTTATAGGCTTTGCTCACGCCAAGGGCCAAAAGCACTGTATTTTAAAGGCTCTACTCACTCCAACACCCAACTGCACTGTATTTTAAAAGCTCTACTCACTCCAACACCCAAAAGCACTGTATTTTAAAGGCTCCACTCACTCAAAGGGCCAAAATCACTGCTTTTTAAAGGGTCTGCTCACCCCAAGGGCGAAAAGCACTGTTGGTGCAAGGCTGTACTAACTCCAATGGCCAAAAACACTGCTTTTTAAAGGCTTTGCTCACGCCAAGGGCCAAAAGCACTGTATTTTAAAGGCTCTACTCACTCCAACAGCCAAAAGCACTGTATTTTAAAGGCTCTACTCACTCCAACAGCCAAAAGCACTGTATTTTAAAGGCTCTACTCACTCCAACAGCCAAAAGCACTGTATTTTAAAGGCTCTACTTACTCTAACAGCCAAAAACACTGCTGGTGCAAGGCTCTACGCACTCCAAGGGCCAAAAACACTGCTTTTTAAAGGCTAAGCTCAGGCCAAGGGCCGAAAGCACTGTATTTGAAAGGCTCTACTCACTCCAACAGCCAAAAGCACTGTATTTTAAAGGCTCCACTCACTCAAAGGGCCAAAAGCACTGTATTTTAAAGGCTCTACTCACTCCAACAGCCAAAAGCACTGCTTTTTAAAGGCTCTACTCACGCCAAGGGCCAAAAGCACTGTATTTTAAAGGCTCTACTCACTCCAACAGCCAAAAGCACTGTATTTTAAAGGCTCCACTCACTCAAAGGGCCAAAAGCACTGTATTTGAAAGGCTCTACTCACTCCTACAGCCAAAAACACTGCTGGTGCAAGGCTCTACTCACTCCAAGGGCCAAAAACACTGCTTTTTAAAGGTTAAGCTCAGGCCAAGGGCCGAAAGTACTGTATTTGAAAGGCTCTACTCACTCCAACAGCCAAAAGCACTGTATTTTAAAGGCTCCACTCACTCAAAGGGCCAAAAGCACTGTATTTGAAAGGCTCTACTCACTCCTACAGCCAAAAACACTGCTGGTGCAAGGCTCTACTCACTCCAAGGGCCAAAAACACTGGTTTTTAAAGGCTCTGCTCACGCCAAGGGCCAAAAGCACTGTATTTGAAAGGCTCTACTCAGTCCAACAGCCAAAAGCACTTGCATTTGCTGAGGTGTAATAGTGGACTTGGTGACCCTCCTGAGTCGAATGGTAGGATCCCCTGAAACTAAGAATTTTCTCCCATAGACTATAATGGGGTTCGATATTCGTTCGAATAGTCGAATATTGAGATGCCATTCGTAACGAATAATGAACATCGAATATTTTACTGTTCGCTCATCTCTAATACCCACTTATCTCTCCTCATGGGAAAAGGAATTAAACACAAAATTCACAAGTGCAGAGACTGACCTAATTCTGAAAAATTCTCATGGCTTCTCTAGGTGTGTAAGATTGCAAGAGACTCACTTTAAGGTCCTAGCAAGGTGGTACAAAACCCCTGAATGGTTGCATGCCCATGGACTAGCAGAGTCCAAATTGCGTTGGAGGTGTAGGACACAGACGGGTAGCATGTTACACATCTGGTGGTCATGTGACTTGCTCCGACCCTTTTGGACAGGTGTAGAAACTCAAATTTCTAGAGTGATGAAAAAGCAAATTTGATTGACACCCGAAATGGTCTTATTGTCCAAGCCCTCACCCCAATACACACCTTCAAAAATGAATCTCATTACTAGAGATGAGCGAACACCCAAATGTTCGAAGTTCGAAATCTGATTCGAACAGCCGCTCACTGTTCGAACAGGTTTCGAACCCCATTATAGTCTATGGGGAACATATACTCGTTAAGGGGGAAACCCAAATCTGTCTCAGGAGGGTCACCAAGTCCACTATGACACCCCAGGAAATGATACCAACACCCTGGAATGACACTGGGACAGCAGGGGAAGCATGCCTGGGGGCATAAAAGTCACTTTATTACATGGAAATCCCTGTCAGCTTGCGATTTTTGCAAGCTTTTTCCCATAGGAATGCATTGGCCAGTCTTCAGAATTCGGCCAATCAGCGCTGGCTCTGCCGGAGGAGGCGGAGTCTAAGATCGCTCCACACCAGTCTCCATTCAGGTCCGACCTTAGACTCCGCCTCCTCCGGCAGAGCCAGCGCTGATTGGCTGGAGACTGGCCAATGCATTCCTATGGGTATGCGGTGATGCAGACAAGCTGAGCGAGTGCACACACTCACCTCTACTGTGTTGAGCCAGTTCTGCTCAACTACACCATGTGCCGGTCGGCTCTGCTGTGCGAGCTCAGCACACACTCAGCTCTGCTGATTCTGTATACTGATTCTGTATACTGGCCAATCAACGCTGGCCAATGCCAGCGGTGATGCAGAGCTGAGTGTGTGCCGAGCTCGCACAGCAGTGCTGACCGGCACACGGTGTAGTTGAGCAGAACTGGCTCAACACTGCTGAGTCTCTGCACGTCTTCTATATCTCATTCGGCCAATCAACGCTGCTCAATGCATTCCTATGGGAAAACGTTTATCTCACAAAAAACACAATTACACACCCGATAGAGCCCCAAAAAGTTATTTTTAATAACACTCCCACATAAATAAAGGTTATCCCTAGCTATCTCTGCCTGTACAGCTATCCCTGTCTCATAGTCACAAAGTTCATATTCTCATATGACCCGGATTTGAAATCCACTATTCGTCTAAAATGGAGGTCACCTGATTTCGGCAGCCAATGACTTTTTCCGATTTTTTTCAATGCCCCCGTTGTCGTAGTTCCTGTCCCACCTCCCCTGCGCTGTTATTGGTGCAAAAAAAGCGCCAGGGAAGGTGGGAGGGGAATCGAATTTTTTTGGAGTTTGCCACGTGGTGTCCGTATGGAATCGAACATCTCGAACAGCCTGATATCCGATCGAACATGTGTTCGATAGAACACTTTTCGCTCATCTCTACTCATTACTAGAGATGAGCGAACAGTGTTCTATCGAACTCATGTTCGATCGGATATTAGGCTGTTCGGCATGTTCGATTCAAATCGAACACCGCGTGGTAAAGTGCGCCATTACTCAATTCCCCTCTCACCTTCCCTAGCGCCATTTTTGCTCCAATAACAGCGCAGGGGAGGTGGGACAGGAACTACGACACCGGTGACGTTGAAAAAAGTAGGAAAAACCCATTGGCTGCCGAAAACATGTGACCTCTAATTTAAAAGAACAGCGCTGCCCAGGTTCGCGTCATTCTGAGCTTGCAATTCACCGAGAACGGAGGCTTCAGTCCACTTAGCTAGGGATCAGATTCTGGGTAGGAAGGGACAGGCTAGGATAGGAAGGAGAAGACAACCAACAGCTCTTGTAAGAGCTAAATTCCAGGGAGAAGCTTATCAGTGTAATGTGGCACTGACGGGCTCAATCGCCGCAACCCAGCTTTCCCCGGATCCTGAATGGAATACACTGACAGTGTATTCCTGTATACCCTATATATACACCCCCGATCCCCGTTCCAACGGTGTGCCCCCCCACCTTCACCCCAGAAAAACCCTGCAAGTCCCCTAGCAATAGTTCTGCCACTGACATATAGTGCCAGTTTCTGACTGGAAATTCAAAGAATATATTGGGGTTACAAATACCCTCATTTCTTGCTACTGCCATATAGTGCCAGTTTCTGACTGGGAATTCCAAGAATATATTGGGGTTACAAATACCCTCATTTCTTGCTCCTGCCATATAGTGCCATTGTCTGACTGGGAATTCCAATAATATATTGGGGTTACAAATACCTTCAAGTCCTGCCACTGACATATAGTGCCATTGTCTGACTGGGAATTCCAAGAATATATTGGGGTTACAAATACCTTCAAGTCCTGCCACTGCCATATAGTGCCATTGTCTGACTGGGAATTCCAACATTATATTGGGGTTACAAATACCTTCAAGTTCTGCCACTGACATATAGTGCCAGTTTCTGACTGGGAATTCAAAGAATATATTGGGGTTACAAATACCCTCATTTCTTGCTACTGCCATATAGTGCCATTGTCTGACTGGGAATTCCAATAATATATTGGGGTTACAAATACCTTCAAGTCCTGCCACTGCCATATAGTGCCATTGTCTGACTGGGAATTCCAAGAATATATTGGGGTTACAAATACCCTCATTTCTTGCTACTGCCATATAGTGCCATTGTCTGACTGGGAATTCCAAGAATATATTGGGGTTACAAATACCTTCAAGTCCTGCCACTGCCATATAGTGCCATTGTCTGACTGGGAATTCCAAGAATATATTGGGGTTACAAATACCTTCAAGTCCTGCCACTGCCATATAGTGCCATTGTCTGACTGGGAATTCCAAGAATATATTGGGGTTACAAATACCCTCATTTCTTGCTACTGCCATATAGTGCCATTGTCTGACTGGGAATTCCAATAATATATTGGGGTTACAAATACCTTCAAGTCCTGCCACTGACATATAGTGCCATTGTCTGACTGGGAATTCCAAGAATATATTGGGGTTACAAATACCTTCAAGTCCTGCCACTGCCATATAGTGCCATTGTCTGACTGGGAATTCCAAGAATATATTGGGGTTACAAATACCTTCAAGTCCTGCCACTGACATATAGTGCCAGTTTCTGACTGGGAATTCCAAGAATATATTGGGGTTACAAATACCTTCAAGTCCTGCCACTGCCATATAGTGCCATTGTCTGACTAGGAATTCCAAGAATATATTGGGGTTACAAATACCCTCATTTCTTGATACTGCCATACAGTGCCATTGTCTGACTGGGAATTCCAATAATATATTGGGGTTACAAATACCTTCAAGTCCTGCCACTGCCATATAGTGCCATTGTCTGACTGGGAATTCCAAGAATATATTGGGGTTACAAATACCTTCAAGTCCTGCCACTGCCATATAGTGCCATTGTCTGACTGGGAATTCCAAGAATATATTGGGGTTACAAATACCTTCAAGTCCTGCCACTGCCATATAGTGCCATTGTCTGACTGGGAATTCCAAGAATATATTGGGGTTACAAATACCTTCAAGTCCTGCCACTGCCATATAGTGCCATTGTCTGACTGGGAATTCCAAGAATATATTGGGGTTACAAATACCCTCATTTCTTGCTACTGCCATATAGTGCCATTGTCTGACTGGGAATTCCAAGAATATATTGGGGTTACAAATACCTTCAAGTCCTGCCACTGCCATATAGTGCCATTGTCTGACTGGGAATTCCAAGAATATATTGGGGTTACAAATACCTTCAAGTCCTGCCACTGACATATAGTATATTATCCCTACGTAAGCTTGTTATAGAGGGTATTAGATTGGGTATTTTTTGTGAAAAAGATGAAAAATTTTTGATCCCTACACATCCGGTGACTCCAATAATGCACGGTTTGCCCAAGGTGCACAAAGATGTGTTCCCCCCTCCACTCAGGCCCATTTGTTTCTGGGATAGGGTCCCTGAATGAAAATCTTTGCGATTGGATTGACCAAATATTACAACCGTTGGTCACCCGTATACCGGGATATGTCAGGGACTCGAAAGAAATTCTTAGGATTTTCAGTGGGTTTGAGTGGAGGGGGATTATGCATGGGTCACTTGTGATGTTTCCTCTTTATACCCCTCAATACCACATGACATAGCACTCTTAGCGTTAATGGACCATTTGAAAAGATTTTCGGATTTTACTAATGAAAGGTGTGACTTTATAGTTGAGACTGTGAATTATCTACTGCAACATAATTATTTTATGTTCAACAACAGGTACTATCTCCAAGTCTGCGGAGTGCCAATGGGGGCGAGGTTCTCGCCCTCACTGGCTAATCTTGTCATGGCATGGTGGGAAAGCAAATGTATCTTCCATGCCAGCAATCCCTTTCGGGACAATATTAGCTGGTATGGAAGATACATTGATGATTTATTGCTTGTTTGGAAGGGGGAGGATAGAGAAATTATTGATTTCGTGGATTATATAAATGTGAACCAATTTAACCTCAAATTCACATATAGATTTGACAGAATCACTATTGATTTTCTAGATGTTACCCTTTCGGAAATGCTGAAGAGGGTGTAGTTCACACTAGCCTTTTTCGCAAAAGTCAATCAGGTAACACATTGTTGCATGCAGATAGTTCTCACCCAGCCCATACTATTCGAGCATTACCAGTGGGGGAGATGATGAGACTCAAAGAGCTTGCAGCAGGGATGATATATACAAGTCACAGTCTGAGCAGATTTTTAAACGTTTGAAGGAAAGAGGATATTCCAGCTGGTCATTAAACAGAGCGAGGAAAATAGTAGAGGGGACTGATAGGGCAATGCTGCTATCCTCTAATAAGAACAAAAACAAACCGAAAACTACCACACAAAAAGGTTTTAACCTTTATTTCTCTACTAGATTCAGCACAGACTACAAGGAAGTAATGAATATAATACGCAGAAATATGGGTATATTATATCAGGATGAGACGTTGTGTACCATACTTACTGATGGAGTGAAATTTGTCTCCAGAAGAGGGAAAACATTGGCAAATTATTTATCCCCTAGTCTTTTTTTGGAGGAAAATAGAATCAAATCAGAGACCTGGTTACATATTAAGGGTTTCTACAAATGTGGTCACAGCAGATGCCAAACATGTAAATATGTAGAGAAAACATCTGTATTTCAAAATTCTACTTATACTTCAACCTATAACATCAATGGATTCATGAATTGTACCACGGATCACGTGGTCTATATGGTTACGTGTAAAACATGCAATTTACAATACATAGGAAGTACCATCAGGTCTCTCAAACTTAGAGTTTCGGAACATGTACAGAGTATTGTTAACAAAAATTCTTTGAAAATTACAGGAGTAACTAGACACTTCCGGGAAAAACATGGAGGGGATATATCATCCCTAAGTTTCAAGGCTATCGAACGGATTGCCAAACCAGTTAGGGGAGGTAACTGGGAGCATATGGTCAGAATTAGAGAAGCATTTTGGGTGCTCAAATTGGACACAAGAGTGCCGAAAGGAATGAATTATAAAAATGATCTTTCTTACATATATAAATACTGAGAACCACATAACCATAGTTGACATTTTTGTAGTCAATTACATTTATTTAGGCTTATGTTTATGATTCATATAGGTCACGAGTATATATTATCAGGTTACAGCACGACACATCAATAACGTTATATAATAGTGGTTGGGATACTGAAGGATATAGATATACACAGCGGCATTCATGGGATTGTCAACAACTGTTATATTCATAGTCATTTGTATTCCAGAGAGTAATATAAGTTAGGGTGGTTTTGCAGTGTTTATACTTGCTAAATTACAATAGTTTTCACAATACATTTATTTCAGGAACAATGTATCAGTGTAGTAACGGAGTTCACAACGTCTTACCCCATACATTGGCGTAGCGGCATATACTTACCTTGATTGGTCTATCCACCCATGTGACTGGGAGGATTGAACACGCATGCGCATAGGTTAGAAGTCGGACATCTTCATTATGGGCAGAACGGGAGCCCATGTTACGCGGTAGATGGTTCATCTCGTTTCTATCTCTTTTTACAAGTTAATTTGTAAGTTTTTAATTATTTTTTATCCCTGTTTGTTTTGTATTATGTAACAAGTGACAGTGTTTGTATTAATCCATTGTATAGGTGTATTAGTTTACTTTGTTTATTTTGTGTGTTTGTTATGTTTTTCATTGTGACCTTTGGTTATTACGTAGAGTCTCTGACCTTAGCACCTCAGGTGCAGTAATGACATTTAGAGCTATATAAGATGGTCAGTCTTTCTATGGCGTCAGACTATGAGAAAGGGGCGAATATAGGTGCCCCGAAACGCGTCAGTCGGACGTTTTGCTCATTCAACTCTGCCATTATGGATATTTGTTGAGATATACAATTTTATTTGAACATTCCATGTTCATGAATAACTTTCACAATAAAGGTTAAGTTTTAATCGAGAGGAATTTGGATGCTGGAGTATTCTATTCGGAGGTTTTGCATTTGTGCCTCGGGCTGGGAGGCTGAATCTCCGTGCACCTTCCTTCTTTATCAGGATTTCCCACGGATATTGCATGTCATGGCACCCGCAGATTTTTTCATCAGAGAACACGTGAGTGAGCTGACACATTTGTGTTTATTTTTCTAAGACTGACATATAGTGCCAGTTTCTGACTGGGAATTCCAAGAATATATTGGGGTTACAAAAACCTTCAAGTCCTGCCACTGCCATATAGTGCCATTGTCTGACTAGGAATTCCAAGAATATATTGGGGTTACAAATACCCTCATTTCTTGCTACTGCCATATAGTGCCATTGTCTGACTGGGAATTCCAATAATATATTGGCGTTACAAATACCTTCAAGTTCTGCCACTGACATATAGTGCCAGTTTCTGACTGGGAATTCCAAGAATATATTGGGGTTACAAAAACCTTCAAGTCCTGCCACTGCCATATAGTGCCATTGTCTGACTAGGAATTCCAAGAATATATTGGGGTTACAAATACCCTCATTTCTTGCTACTGCCATATAGTGCCATTGTCTGACTGGGAATTCCAATAATATATTGGGGTTACAAATACCTTCAAGTTCTGCCACTGACATATAGTGCCAGTTTCTGACTGGGAATTCAAAGAATATATTGCGGTTACAAATACCCTCATTTCTTGCTACTGCCATATAGTGCCAGTTTCTGACTGGGAATTCCAAGAATACATTGGGGTTACAAATACCCTCATTTCTTGCTACTGCCATATAGTGCCATTGTCTGACTGGGAATTCCAATAATATATTGGGGTTACAAATACCCTCATTTCTTGCTACTGCCATATAGTGCCATTGTCTGAATGGGAATTCCAATAATATATTGGGGTTACAAATACCTTCAAGTCCTGCCACTGCCATATAGTGCCATTGTCTGACTGGGAATTCCAAGAATATATTGGGGTTACAAATACCTTCAAGTCCTGCCTCTGCCATATAGTGCCATTGTCTGACTAGGAATTCCAAGAATATATTGGGGTTACAAATACCCTCATTTCTTGCTACTGCCATATAGTGCCATTGTCTGACTGGGAATTCCAAGAATATATTGGGGTTACAAATACCTTCAAGTCCTGCCACTGACATATAGTGCCAGTTTCCGACTGGGAATTCCAAGAATATATTGGGGTTACAAATACCTTCAAGTCCTGCCACTGCCATAGAGTGCCATTGTCTGACTGGGAATTCCAAGAATATATTGGGGTTACAAATACCTTCAAGTCCTGCCACTGACATATAGTGCCAGTTTCTGACTGGGAATTCCAAGAATATATTGGGGTTACAAATACCTTCAAGTCCTGCCTCTGCCATATAGTGCCATTGTCTGACTGGGAATTCCAAGAATATATTGGGGTTACAAATACCTTCAAGTCCTGCCACTGACATATAGTGCCAGTTTCTGACTGGGAATTCCAATAATATATTGGGGTTACAAATACCTTCAAGTCCTGCCACTGCCATATAGTGCCATTGTCTGACTGGGAATTCCAAGAATATATTGGGGTTACAAATACCTTCAAGTCCTGCCACTGCCATATAGTGCCATTGTCTGACTGGGAATTCCAAGAATATATTGGGGTTACAAATACCTTCAAGTCCTGCCGCTGCCATATAGTGCCAATGTCTGACTGGGAATTCCAAGAATATATTGGGGTTACAAATACCCTCATTTCTTGCTACTGCCATATAGTGCCATTGTCTGACTGGGAATTCCAAGAATATATTGGGGTTACAAATACCTTCAAGTCCTGCCACTGACATATAGTATATTATCCCTACGTAAGCTTGTTATAGAGGGTATTAGATTGGGTATTTTTTGTGAAAAAGATGAAAAATTTTTGATCCCTACACATCCGGTGACTCCAATAATGCACGGTTTGCCCAAGGTGCACAAAGATGTGTTCCCCCCTCCACTCAGGCCCATTGTTTCTGGGATAGGGTCCCTGAATGAAAATCTTTGCGATTGGATTGACCAAATATTACAACCGTTGGTCACCCGTATACCGGGATATGTCAGGGACTCGAAAGAAATTCTTAGGATTTTCAGTGGGTTTGAGTGGAGGGGGGATTATGCATGGGTCACTTGTGATGTTTCCTCTTTATACCCCTCAATACCACATGACATAGCACTCTTAGCGTTAATGGACCATTTGAAAAGATTTTCGGATTTTACTAATGAAAGGTGTGAATTTATAGTTGAGACTGTGAATTATCTACTGCAACATAATTATTTTATGTTCAACAACAGGTACTATCTCCAAGTCTGCGGAGTGCCAATGGGGGCGAGGTTCTCGCCCTCACTGGCTAATCTTGTCATGGCATGGTGGGAAAGCAAATGTATCTTCCATGCCAGCAATCCCTTTCGGGACAATATTAGCTGGTATGGAAGATACATTGATGATTTATTGCTTGTTTGGAAGGGGGAGGATAAAGAAATTATTGATTTCGTGGATTATATAAATGTGAACCAATTTAACCTCAAATTCACATATAGATTTGACAGAATCACTATTGATTTTCTAGATGTTACCCTTTCGGGAAATGCTGAAGAGGGTGTAGTTCACACTAGCCTTTTTCGCAAAAGTCAATCAGGTAACACATTGTTGCATGCAGATAGTTCTCACCCAGCCCATACTATTCGAGCATTACCAGTGGGGGAGATGATGAGACTCAAAAGAGCTTGCAGCAGGGATGATATATACAAGTCACAGTCTGAGCAGATTTTTAAACGTTTGAAGGAAAGAGGATATTCCAGCTGGTCATTAAACAGAGCGAGGAAAATAGTAGAGGGGACTGATAGGGCAATGCTGCTATCCTCTAATAAGAACAAAAACAAACCGAAAACTACCACACAAAAAGGTTTTAACCTTTATTTCTCTACTAGATTCAGCACAGACTACAAGGAAGTAATGAATATAATACGCAGAAATATGGGTATATTATATCAGGATGAGACGTTGTGTACCATACTTACTGATGGAGTGAAATTTGTCTCCAGAAGAGGGAAAACATTGGCAAATTATTTATCCCCTAGTCTTTTTTTGGAGGAAAATAGAATCAAATCAGAGACCTGGTTACATATTAAGGGTTTCTACAAATGTGGTCACAGCAGATGCCAAACATGTAAATATGTAGAGAAAACATCTGTATTTCAAAATTCTACTTATACTTCAACCTATAACATCAATGGATTCATGAATTGTACCACGGATCACGTGGTCTATATGGTTACGTGTAAAACATGCAATTTACAATACATAGGAAGTACCATCAGGTCTCTCAAACTTAGAGTTTCGGAACATGTACAGAGTATTGTTAACAAAAATTCTTTGAAAATTACAGGAGTAACTAGACACTTCCGGGAAAAACATGGAGGGGATATATCATCCCTAAGTTTCAAGGCTATCGAACGGATTGCCAAACCAGTTAGGGGAGGTAACTGGGAGCATATGGTCAGAATTAGAGAAGCATTTTGGGTGCTCAAATTGGACACAAGAGTGCCGAAAGGAATGAATTATAAAAATGATCTTTCTTACATATATAAATACTGAGAACCACATAACCATAGTTGACATTTTTGTAGTCAATTACATTTATTTAGGCTTATGTTTATGATTCATATAGGTCACGAGTATATATTATCAGGTTACAGCACGACACATCAATAACGTTATATAATAGTGGTTGGGATACTGAAGGATATAGATATACACAGCGGCATTCATGGGATTGTCAACAACTGTTATATTCATAGTCATTTGTATTCCAGAGAGTAATATAAGTTAGGGTGGTTTTGCAGTGTTTATACTTGCTAAATTACAATAGTTTTCACAATACATTTATTTCAGGAACAATGTATCAGTGTAGTAACGGAGTTCACAACGTCTTACCCCATACATTGGCATAGCGGCATATACTTACCTTGATTGGTCTATCCACCCATGTGACTGGGAGGATTGAACACGCATGCGCATAGGTTAGAAGTCGGACATCTTCATTATGGGCAGAACGGGAGCCCATGTTACGCGGTAGATGGTTCATCTCGTTTCTATCTCTTTTTACAAGTTAATTTGTAAGTTTTTAATTATTTTTTATCCCTGTTTGTTTTGTATTATGTAACAAGTGACAGTGTTTGTATTAATCCATTGTATAGGTGTATTAGTTTACTTTGTTTATTTTGTGTGTTTGTTATGTTTTTCATTGTGACCTTTGGTTATTACGTAGAGTCTCTGACCTTAGCACCTCAGGTGCAGTAATGACATTTAGAGCTATATAAGATGGTCAGTCTTTCTATGGCGTCAGACTATGAGAAAGGGGCGAATATAGGTGCCCCGAAACGCGTCAGTCGGACGTTTTGCTCATTCAACTCTGCCATTATGGATATTTGTTGAGATATACAATTTTATTTGAACATTCCATGTTCATGAATAACTTTCACAATAAAGGTTAAGTTTTAATCGAGAGGAATTCGGATGCTGGAGTATTCTATTCGGAGGTTTTGCATTTGTGCCTCGGGCTGGGAGGCTGAATCTCCGTGCACCTTCCTTCTTTATCAGGATTTCCCACGGATATTGCATGTCATGGCACCCGCAGATTTTTTCATCAGAGAACACGTGAGTGAGCTGACACATTTGTGTTTATTTTTCTAAGACTGACATATAGTGCCAGTTTCTGACTGGGAATTCCAAGAATATATTGGGGTTACAAAAACCTTCAAGTCCTGCCACTGCCATATAGTGCCATTGTCTGACTAGGAATTCCAAGAATATATTGGGGTTACAAATACCCTCATTTCTTGCTACTGCCATATAGTGCCATTGTCTGACTGGGAATTCCAATAATATATTGGCGTTACAAATACCTTCAAGTTCTGCCACTGACATATAGTGCCAGTTTCTGACTGGGAATTCAAAGAATATATTGCGGTTACAAATACCCTCATTTCTTGCTACCGCCATATAGTGCCAGTTTCTGACTGGGAATTCCAAGAATACATTGGGGTTACAAATACCCTCATTTCTTGCTACTGCCATATAGTGCCATTGTCTGACTGGGAATTCCAATAATATATTGGGGTTACAAATACCCTCATTTCTTGCTACTGCCATATAGTGCCATTGTCTGAATGGGAATTCCAATAATATATTGGGGTTACAAATACCTTCAAGTCCTGCCACTGCCATATAGTGCCATTGTCTGACTGGGAATTCCAAGAATATATTGGGGTTACAAATACCTTCAAGTCCTGCCTCTGCCATATAGTGCCATTGTCTGACTAGGAATTCCAAGAATATATTGGGGTTACAAATACCCTCATTTCTTGCTACTGCCATATAGTGCCATTGTCTGACTGGGAATTCCAAGAATATATTGGGGTTACAAATACCTTCAAGTCCTGCCACTGACATATAGTGCCAGTTTCCGACTGGGAATTCCAAGAATATATTGGGGTTACAAATACCTTCAAGTCCTGCCACTGCCATAGAGTGCCATTGTCTGACTGGGAATTCCAAGAATATATTGGGGTTACGAATACCTTCAAGTCCTGCCACTGACATATAGTGCCAGTTTCTGACTGGGAATTCCAAGAATATATTGGGGTTACAAATACCTTCAAGTCCTGCCTCTGCCATATAGTGCCATTGTCTGACTGGGAATTCCAAGAATATATTGGGGTTACAAATACCTTCAAGTCCTGCCACTGACATATAGTGCCAGTTTCTGACTGGGAATTCCAGTAATATATTGGGGTTACAAATACCTTCAAGTCCTGCCACTGCCATATAGTGCCATTGTCTGACTGGGAATTCCAAGAATATATTGGGGTTACAAATACCTTCAAGTCCTGCCACTGCCATATAGTGCCATTGTCTGACTGGGAATTCCAAGAATATATTGGGGTTACAAATACCTTCAAGTCCTGCCGCTGCCATATAGTGCCATTGTCTGACTGGGAATTCCAAGAATATATTGGGGTTACAAATACCCTCATTTCTTGCTACTGCCATATAGTGCCATTATCTGACTGGGAATTCCAATAATATATTGGGGTTACAAATACCTTCAAGTCCTGCCACTGACATATAGTGCCATTATCTGACTGGGAATTCCAAGAATATATTGGGGTTACAAATACCTTCAAGTCCTGCCACTGCCATATAGTGCCATTGTCTGACTGGGAATTCCAAGAATATATTGGGGTTACAAATACCTTCAAGTCCTGCCGCTGCCATATAGTGCCATTGTCTGACTGGGAATTCCAAGAATATATTGGGGTTACAAATACCCTCATTTCTTGCTACTGCCATATAGTGCCATTGTCTGACTGGGATTTCCAAGAATATATTGGGGTTACAAATACCTTCAAATTCTGCCTCTGACATATAGTGCCAGTTTCTGACTGGGAATTCAAAGAATATATTGGGGTTACAAATACCCTCATTTCTTGCTACTGCCATATAGTGCAATTGTCTGACTGGGAATTCCAAGAATATATTGGGGTTACAAATACCTTCAAGTCCTGCCACTGACATATAGTGCCAGTTTCTGACTGGGAATTCAAAGAATATATTGGGTTTACAAATACCCTCATTTCTTGCTACTGCCATATAGTGCCATTGTCTGACTGGGAATTCAAAGAATATATTGGGGTTACAAATACGCTCATTTCTTGCTACTGCCTTATAGTGCCAGTTTCTGACTGGGAATTCAAAATGCGCAAGGCTCCCGGAAAGGTACGTGGACGAGGCCGTTGGCGAGGTCGGGGGAATGGTTCTGGGGAGCAAGGTAGCAGTGAAGCCACAGGGTGTCCCGTGCCTACTCCTGTGGGGCAGCAAGCATTGCGCCACTCCACAGTGCTAGGGTTGCTTGCCACATTAACTAAACTGCAGGGTACAAACCTTAGTAGGCCCGAGAACCAGGAACAGGTCTTGCAATGGCTGTCGGATAACGCTTACAGCACATTGTCCAGCAGCCAGTCAGGCTCTGCCTCCTCTCCTCCTATTACCCAACAGTCTTGTCCTCCTTCCTCCCAAAATTCCCAAGCTTCAAAGAACAATAAGCCCAACTGTCCCTGCTCCCCGCTCCTTTCATTGTCCCTCAACCTGCCCCTCCATGTCACGATTCCACGGACCTAACAGAGGAGCATCTGTGTCCAGATGCTCAAACACTAGAGTCTCCTCCATCTCCGTTCGATTTGGTGGTGGATGACCAGCAACCCACCCTCATCGACGATGATGTGACGCATTTTCCGTCAGGGCTTCCAGTTGACCTGCACATTGTGCGGGAGGAGGAGATGAGACAGGAGTTGGAAGAGGAAGTGGTGGATGATGAGGACACTGACCCGACCTGGACAGGGGGGATGTCAAGCAGGGAAAGTAGTGTGGATGTTGAGGCAGGTGCAGCACCAAAAAGGGTAGCTAGAGGCAGAGGCAGAGGTCAGCAGCTTAGGCGAAGCCAGGCCACACCCGGAATCTCCCAAGATGTTCTAGTTCGTACCCAGCCCCGAAAAACTCCCACCTCGAGGGCACGTTTCTCGAAGGTGTGGAGTTTTTTCAAGGAATGCGCCGAGGACAGATATAGTGTTGTCTGCACAATTTGCCTCTCGAAATTGATTAGGGGCTCTGAGAAGAGCAACCTGTCCACCACTTCAATGCGCCGTCATTTGGAATCCAAGCACTGGAATCAGTGGCAGGCAGCAACGGCAGGACAAAGGCCACCTGCCGTTCACGCCACTGCCTCTGCCACTGCCACTGCTGACTGTGCTGGCGATGCACTCCAGAGGACGAGCCAGGACACCACTTCATCTGCCTCCGCCACTTTGTTGACTTCTTCCTCATCCTCCCCTGTTCCTGTCTTATCTCCTTCTCCTGCACCATCAAAGGCACCATCAGGCGCTTCTTTACAACAACCCACCATCTCTCAGACATTGGAGCGGCGGCAGAAATACACCGCTAACCACCCACACGCGCAAGCCTTGAACGCCAACATCGCTAAACTGCTGGCCCAGGAGATGTTGGCGTTCCGGCTTGTTGAAACTCCCGCCTTCCTGGACCTGATGGCAACTGCGGCACCTCGCTATGCCGTCCCTAGCCATCACTACTTCTCCCGGTGTGCCGTCCCCGCCTTGCACCAGCACGTGTCACTCAACATCAGGCGGGCCCTTAGTTCCGCGCTTTGCACAAAGGTCCACTTGACCACCGACGCGTGGACAAGTGCATGCGGACAGGGACGCTACATTTCACTGACGGCACACTGGGTGAATGTAGTTGAGGCTGGGACTGCTTCCCAAACTGGCCCGGTGTACCTCGTCTCCCCGCCTCACATTCCTGGCAGGGACACGAGAAGAACACCCCCCTCCTCCTCCACCGCCTCCTCCTCCCCCACCGGCTCCTCCTCCGCCACCGCCTCCTTCTCCGCCACCGCCTCCTCCTCCGCTGTTAGGTTGACCCCAGCTACGAGTTGGAAACGTTGCAGCACTGGCGTTGGTAGACGGCAGCAGGCCGTGCTGAAGCTGATCAGCTTGGGGGACAGACAGCACACTGCCTCCGAGGTGAGGGATGCCCTCCTCGATGAGACGGCAATATGGTTTGAGCCGCTGCACCTGGGCCCAGGCATGGTCGTTTGTGATAACGGCCGGAACCTGGTAGCAGCTCTGGAGCTTGCCGGACTCCAACATGTTCCATGCCTGGCCCACGTCTTCAACCTAGTGGTGCAACGTTTCCTAAAGAGCTACCCCAATGTTCCAGAGCTACTGGTGAAAGTGCGGTGCATGTGCGCCCACTTTCGCAAGTCGACAGTAGCCGCTGCTAGCTTAAAATCTCTCCAGCAACGCCTGATTGTGCCACAACACCGGCTTTTGTGCGACGTCCCCACACGCTGGAACTCAACGTTTCAGATGTTGAATAGAGTGGTTGAGCAGCAGAGACCTTTGATGGAATACCAGCTACAAAACCCTAGGGTGCCACAAAGTCAGCTGCCTCAGTTTCTCATCCATGAGTGGCCATGGATGAGAGACCTTTGTGACATCCTATGGGTGTTTGAGGAGTCCACAAGGAGGGTGAGCTCTGAGGATGCGATGGTGAGCCTTACAATCCCGCTCTTGTGTGTTCTGAGAGAATCCCTGATTGACATCAGGGATAACTCAGATCACACAGAGGAGTCAGGGATAGCATCCGATCCGTCACAGCTGGAGAGTAGGTCCACACATCTGTCCGCTTCATCACGTTTAATGGAGGAGGAGGAGGAGGAGGAGGAAGAAGAGTTGTCCGATGATGTGATGGTGATACAGGAGGCTTCCGGGCAACTTTGAATCGTCCCATTGTTGCAGCGCGGATGGGTAGACATGGACGATGAGGAGGAAATGGCGATTGAACTTTCCGGGGGGCCAGAGGAGTCATGCCAACTAACACTGTGGCAGACATGGCTGAGTTCATGTTGGGGTGCTTTACAACCGACAAGCGTATTGTCAAAATCATGGAGGACAACCAGTACTGGATCTTTGCTATCCTTGACCCCCGGTATAAAAACAACATCTCCTCTTTTATTCCGGTAGAGGGGAGGGCCAATCGCATCAATGCTTGCCACAAGCAATTGGTGCAGAATAAGATGGAGATGTTTCCAGCATGTGACGTTGGCAGCAGGGAGGGCAGTTCCTCCAGTAGGCGACCAAGCTCTCACCGGTCCACACAAACGAGGGGCACACTGTCTAAGGTCTGGGACACCTTGATGGCACCCCCTCGCCAAAGTGCCGCCACGGAGGGTCCTAGTGTCACCAGGCGTGAGAAGTATAGGCGCATATTGCGGGAATACCTTTCCGACCACAGCCGTGTCCTCTCCGACCCCTCTGCGCCCTACACGTATTGGGTGTCGAAGTTGGACCTGTGGCTTGAACTTGCCCTATATGCCATGGAGGTGCTGTCCTGTCCTGCCACCAGCGTCCTATCTGAGAGGGTGTTCAGTGCAGCCGGTGGCATCATCACTGACAAGCGCACCCGTCTGTCAGCTGAGAGTGCCGACCGGCTCACTTTGATAAAAATGAACCACCACTGGATAGAGCCTTCATTTTCGTGCCCACCTGTGTAAAGCACCCCAACATGAAACTCCATGTCTGTGCTCAACCTCTCCAATTCCTCCGCATCCTCATACTCATCCAACATAAGCGTTGCACAATTCTGCTAATACTAGGCTCCCTCCACCCTGATTTCCCACAACTCTGCTGGTTAGAGGCTCCCTCCACCCTGATTTCCCCCAACTCTGCTGGTTAGAGGCTCCCTCCACCCTGATTTCCCCCAACTCTGCTGGTTAGAGGCTCCCTCCACCCTAATTTCCCCCAACTCTGCTGGTTAGAGGCTCCCTCCACCCTGATTTCCCACAACTCTGCTGGTTAGAGGCTCCCTCCACCCTGATTTCCCACAACTCTGCTGGTTAGAGGCTCCCTCCACCATGAATTGGTCCAAACTGGGGTTTTTAGAGGCTCCCTCCACCATGAATTTCCCAAAACTTGGCTGTTTAGAGGCTCCCTCCACCATGAATTGGTCCAAACTGGGCTGGTTAGAGGCTCCCTCCACCATGAATTGGTCCAAACTGGGGTTTTTAGAGGCTCCCTTCACCATGAATTTCCCAAAACTTGGCTGTTTAGAGGCTCCCTCCACCCTGATTTCCCACAACTCTGCTGGTTAGAGGCTCCCTCCACCATGAATTGGTCCAAACTGGGGTTTTTAGAGGCTCCCTCCACCATGAATTTCCCAAAACTTGGCTGTTTAGAGGCTCCCTCCACCATGAATTGGTCCAAACTGGGCTGGTTAGAGGCTCCCTCCACCATGAATTGGTCCAAACTGGGGTTTTTAGAGGCTCCCTTCACCATGAATTTCCCAAAACTTGGCTGTTTAGAGGCTCCCTCCACCATGAATTGGTCCAAACTGGGCTGGTTAGAGGCTCCCTCCACCATGAACTTCCCATAGCTTGGCTGTTTAGAGGCTCCCTCCACTATGAATTGGTCCAAACAGGGGTTTTTAGAGGCTCCCTCCACCATGAATTTCCCAAAACTTGGCTGTTTAGAGGCTCCCTCCACCATGAATTGGTCCAAACTGGGCTGTTTAGAGGCTCCCTCCACCATGAATTTGCCCAAACTCTGCTGGTTAGAGGCTCAATCCACCCTGATTTTCAAAACAAATGTTGGTGCCAACCTCAACTTACTACAAGGGCCAAATTCACTGCTGGTGACAAGCTGTCCTCACTCCAAGTGCCAAATACACATGTTTCAAGGTGTTTTCCTACTGTCTGAGAGGTGGTATTGAGTGTGTAAAGTGTGTAGTTGTTAGGCTGTGATGATGGGGTAATAGAGGGTCTTTGGTGTGTTAGATGCCCCCAGACATGCTTCCCCTGCTGTCCCAGTGTCATTCCAGAGGTGTTGGCATCATTTCCTGGGGTGTCATAGTGGACTTGGTGACCCTCCAGACACAGATTTGGGTTTCCCCCTTAACGAGTATATGTTCCCCATAGACTATAATGGGGTTCGAAACCCGTTCGAACACACGAACAGTGAGCGGCTGTTCGAATCGAATTTCGAACCTCGAATATTTTAGTGTTCACTCATCTCTACTCATTACCCATTTAATCGAAGCAGCAAAATCACTGTTGCCTTTATTCTGGCTCTAATCTACTCCCCCAACGATACGACTCTGGAGAGAAAAAAAATCATCAAATCGCCAGGTATGAGGAATTAATGTACTGCAAATCGCGCACACGAGATACGTACTTGAAAATATGGTCTCCCTGGTGGAAGGTTTATGAGGATCTAGCCACTAGCCAATAAAAACCGGCTATTCTATTGTCTTATTTCCTACCCCAATTTCTGGACTGATAACACAATTCCCCCCCCCCCCTCTTATCCTCCAACCTGAACCCTTCTTCCCCATTTTTTTAGGTACCCTCCCCCCCTAATGCTTAATCAATACACATTTGTCTAGTCATATTACCTACCCCTCGTCCCAGTATGGAAAGTTAATATGTTAGGTTCTTTAGTGGGATATGTGTATACTCTTCTATATTTGTAGAACGAGGTTACGACCCATAATCTGTATTTTGGTTGTTTCTTACCGATAATATTCTTACGTTGTTTTCATTTCATTGTTTGATTACTTGCTATGTTTCACTCTATTTGCTATTAGCTGCTTGTTTTTATTTTTTCTTGACTAGTATCTGTTTTCTGTACCTCTTCTGTGAACTCATTGTTAAAATTTGTAAAATTATTAATAAAATCAGAATTTAAAACAAAAACACTGAGATCATAATGTACTTGCCTAAAATGAAAATTTGCAATCCCTCGTACAGACTGTTGAAGGTGATACATTTGCTTCCAATACACACGTTGGTTAGATGAAGTAATTATGGTGTGGACACCTTATGGAACAGAACAGTGAAAATAATGTTATAGGTGACATAATAAATACAAACAGTGCCCAACTGACTATATTGGAGTTTGACAGAGTTCTGCTATTCTATCCAAGTTTTATTTCTATTTGTGGTTGAGGTATAAAGGTGTTGTCCAGATTCATTTTTTTAATTAAATCGGAAATGTTTTCCTCTGAAAATATAACTTCTACTTAAGTGGTGGTTCCTCTAAACCAGGGGTCTCAAAATCGCGCCCGGCAAACAGTTTTGTGCGGCCCGCAGAAGCATCCTACGACGCATAATACAGTTTAGGACAGGTCATACGTCAGCGGTTCTCAACCTGTGGGTCACGACCCCGGCGGGGGTCGAACGACCAAAGCACAGGGGTCGCCTAAAGCCATCGGAAAATACATATTTCCGATGGCTTTAGCCGCTGAGAAGAGAAGGCTGAAGTGAGTGGAGACTGGAAGGTAAGATGGAGGGAGGAGACAGCAAGTGTAAGCAAGGGGTGGGACGTGGATGCAAGCAGTGTTTGAGTATGATAGGAGGGGATGCAGGCTGTGTGTGAGCATGATAGGAGGTTCAGGCTGTGTGTCAGCAAGATGGGGGACATGAATCTGGGGGCAGAGATGGGGGGACATGAATCTTAGGGCAGAGATGGGGGACATGATTCTGGGGGCAGAGATGGGGGGGACATGAATCTGAGGGCAGAGATGGGGGACATGATTCTGGGGGCAGAGATGGGGGGACATGAATCTGAGGGCAAAGATGGGGGACATGATTCTGGGGGCAGAGATGGGGGGGACATGAATCTGGGGCAGAGATGGGGGGACATGAATCTGGGGGCAGAGATGGAGGGGGGACATGAATCTGGGGCAGAGATGTGGGGACATGAATCTGGGGCAGAGATGGGGGGACATGAATCTGGGGGCAGAGATAAGGGGACATGAATCTGGGGGCAGAGATGGGGGGACATGAATCTGGTGGCAGAGATGTGGGGACATGAATCTGGGGGCAGAGATGGAGGGGACATGAATCTGGGGGCAGAGATGGGGGGACATGAATCTGGGGGCAGAGATGGGGGGACATGAATCTGGTGGCAGAGATGTGGGGACATGAATCTGGGGGCAGAGATGGGGGACATGAATCTGGGGGCAGAGATGGAGGGACATGAATCTGGGGGCAGAGATGGGGGGACATGAATCTGGGGGCAGAGATGGAGGGACATGAATCTGGGGGCAGAGATGGGGGGACATGAATCTGGGGGCAGAGATGGAGGGACATGAATCTGGGGGCAGAGATGGAGGGACATGAATCTGGGGGCAGAGATGGAAGGACATGAATCTGGGGGCAGAGATGGGGGGACATGAATCTGGGGGCAGATGAAGGGTGTATATGTAACTGGGGGAAAGATGGAGGGGGGACATATAGTTTACGGGTGACTGTAGGAGGATTATACAGTGTGGGGGGCACATGAAAAATGAATGGGTGGAGTCAACATAAAAGTGGGTGGAGCTAAATTTGCCACGGTGCGGCCCGCCGACTGGCTGGGATCTTGCTCTACGGCCCACATGCTGAGTTGAGTTTGAGACCCCTGCTCTAAACAGTCTTTCACTTGTACTGGTGTCACCACAGTAGTGATTGTATTTACGGCACAAGAACTATAAGGCCAGTGATTGGCTGCAGAAGTCACATGTGTGGTATGTTATCACTGCATGGTCACTAGGGTTGAGCGTTCAGGATCAGAAAAGATCGGATCCCGATCGGTGATCGAGTAAATTTCACGATCGCGATTGGGTTTTGATCCTGCCTAAAAAAAAAGATTGGGAACGGAATTCTGATTCCGATCACTGAACTTACCTGCACAGATCCGCTGTCGCTCCCCGTTCTTCTCGGTCCGATCCTCTCTCATTCACATGCTTTCAGAGCGGCGTGCGCTAGTGTTACAGACCTAGGAAGAAGGCGGGGCTTGTGGCTTAGGAGAGTGTGGGTGGGTACTGAGAGGGGAGAAGTGAGTGATGCACTCACGTCTCCCCACCCTGTAGCCGCCCACACTCTCTTAAGCCACAACAAGCCCGCCTACTCCCAGCTTCAGTAACACTAGCCTGGGAGGCGGGGGCACACACAGCGCTCTGAAAGCATGTGAATAGGAGAGGATCGGATCGAGAAGAACGGGGAGCGACAGCGGATCTGTGCAGGTAAGCGGACAACAGGGAGGGGGGGACTAAGTAGCCTGCGGATTTTTTAATCACTACGCAGCGTGGAGTACATGCTGTGTAGTGAATAGGATCGTTTTTTAAATCTGATCTTTGATCATTAAAAATCACATTGACTTGCATTAGGATCGGAATTGGGATCAGGTTCAGATGGAAAATGATCGGAAATCGGATTTTAAAAACGATCCTGAAATCTCAAGATCGGCTCAACCCTAATGGTCACGTGAAATTCGGAACATAAGCTTTAGGCAAAGGCCTCATGTTGTGGAAAAGCAACTTTTTTGTAGTAAATGATACCAACACCCTGGAATGACACTGGGACAGCAGGGGAAGCATGCCTGGGGGCATAAAAGTCACTTTATTACATGGAAATCCCTGTCAGCTTGCGATTTTTGCAAGCTTTTTCCCATAGGAATGCATTGGCCAGTCTTCAGAATTCGGCCAATCAGCGCTGGCTCTGCCGGAGGAGGCGGAGTCTAAGATCGCTCCACACCAGTCTCCATTCAGGTCCGACCTTAGACTCCGCCTCCTCCGGCAGAGCCAGCGCTGATTGGCTGGAGACTGGCCAATGCATTCCTATGGGTATGCGGTGATGCAGACAAGCTGAGCGAGTGCACACACTCACCTCTACTGTGTTGAGCCAGTTCTGCTCAACTACACCATGTGCCGGTCGGCTCTGCTGTGCGAGCTCAGCACACACTCAGCTCTGCTGATTCTGTATACTGATTCTGTATACTGGCCAATCAACGCTGGCCAATGCCAGCGGTGATGCAGAGCTGAGTGTGTGCCGAGCTCGCACAGCAGTGCTGACCGGCACACGGTGTAGTTGAGCAGAACTGGCTCAACACTGCTGAGTCTCTGCACGTCTTCTATATCTCATTCGGCCAATCAACGCTGCTCAATGCATTCCTATGGGAAAAAGTTTATCTCACAAAAAACACAATTACACACCCGATAGAGCCCCAAAAAGTTATTTTTAATAACACTCCCACATAAATAAAGGTTATCCCTAGCTATCTCTGCCTGTACAGCTATCCCTGTCTCATAGTCACAAAGTTCATATTCTCATATGACCCGGATTTGAAATCCACTATTCGTCTAAAATGGAGGTCACCTGATTTCGGCAGCCAATGACTTTTTCCGATTTTTTTCAATGCCCCCGTTGTCGTAGTTCCTGTCCCACCTCCCCTGCGCTGTTATTGGTGCAAAAAAAGCGCCAGGGAAGGTGGGAGGGGAATCGAATTTTTTTGGAGTTTGCCACGTGGTGTCCGTATGGAATCGAACATCTCGAACAGCCTGATATCCGATCGAACATGTGTTCGATAGAACACTTTTCGCTCATCTCTACTCATTACTAGAGATGAGCGAACAGTGTTCTATCGAACTCATGTTCGATCGGATATTAGGCTGTTCGGCATGTTCGATTCAAATCGAACACCGCGTGGTAAAGTGCGCCATTACTCAATTCCCCTCTCACCTTCCCTAGCGCCATTTTTGCTCCAATAACAGCGCAGGGGAGGTGGGACAGGAACTACGACACCGGTGACGTTGAAAAAAGTAGGAAAAACCCATTGGCTGCCGAAAACATGTGACCTCTAATTTAAAAGAACAGCGCTGCCCAGGTTCGCGTCATTCTGAGCTTGCAATTCACCGAGAACGGAGGCTTCAGTCCACTTAGCTAGGGATCAGATTCTGGGTAGGAAGGGACAGGCTAGGATAGGAAGGAGAAGACAACCAACAGCTCTTGTAAGAGCTAAATTCCAGGGAGAAGCTTATCAGTGTAATGTGGCACTGACGGGCTCAATCGCCGCAACCCAGCTTTCCCCGGATCCTGAATGGAATACACTGACAGTGTATTCCTGTATACCCTATATATACACCCCCGATCCCCGTTCCAACGGTGTGCCCCCCCACCTTCACCCCAGAAAAACCCTGCAAGTCCCCTAGCAATAGTTCTGCCACTGACATATAGTGCCAGTTTCTGACTGGAAATTCAAAGAATATATTGGGGTTACAAATACCCTCATTTCTTGCTACTGCCATATAGTGCCAGTTTCTGACTGGGAATTCCAAGAATATATTGGGGTTACAAATACCCTCATTTCTTGCTCCTGCCATATAGTGCCATTGTCTGACTGGGAATTCCAATAATATATTGGGGTTACAAATACCTTCAAGTCCTGCCACTGACATATAGTGCCATTGTCTGACTGGGAATTCCAAGAATATATTGGGGTTACAAATACCTTCAAGTCCTGCCACTGCCATATAGTGCCATTGTCTGACTGGGAATTCCAACATTATATTGGGGTTACAAATACCTTCAAGTTCTGCCACTGACATATAGTGCCAGTTTCTGACTGGGAATTCAAAGAATATATTGGGGTTACAAATACCCTCATTTCTTGCTACTGCCATATAGTGCCATTGTCTGACTGGGAATTCCAAGAATATATTGGGGTTACAAATACCTTCAAGTCCTGCCACTGCCATATAGTGCCATTGTCTGACTGGGAATTCCAAGAATATATTGGGGTTACAAATACCCTCATTTCTTGCTACTGCCATATAGTGCCATTGTCTGACTGGGAATTCCAAGAATATATTGGGGTTACAAATACCTTCAAGTCCTGCCACTGCCATATAGTGCCATTGTCTGACTGGGAATTCCAAGAATATATTGGGGTTACAAATACCTTCAAGTCCTGCCACTGCCATATAGTGCCATTGTCTGACTGGGAATTCCAAGAATATATTGGGGTTACAAATACCCTCATTTCTTGCTACTGCCATATAGTGCCATTGTCTGACTGGGAATTCCAATAATATATTGGGGTTACAAATACCTTCAAGTCCTGCCACTGACATATAGTGCCATTGTCTGACTGGGAATTCCAAGAATATATTGGGGTTACAAATACCTTCAAGTCCTGCCACTGCCATATAGTGCCATTGTCTGACTGGGAATTCCAAGAATATATTGGGGTTACAAATACCTTCAAGTCCTGCCACTGACATATAGTGCCAGTTTCTGACTGGGAATTCCAAGAATATATTGGGGTTACAAATACCTTCAAGTCCTGCCACTGCCATATAGTGCCATTGTCTGACTAGGAATTCCAAGAATATATTGGGGTTACAAATACCCTCATTTCTTGATACTGCCATACAGTGCCATTGTCTGACTGGGAATTCCAATAATATATTGGGGTTACAAATACCTTCAAGTCCTGCCACTGCCATATAGTGCCATTGTCTGACTGGGAATTCCAAGAATATATTGGGGTTACAAATACCTTCAAGTCCTGCCACTGCCATATAGTGCCATTGTCTGACTGGGAATTCCAAGAATATATTGGGGTTACAAATACCTTCAAGTCCTGCCACTGCCATATAGTGCCATTGTCTGACTGGGAATTCCAAGAATATATTGGGGTTACAAATACCCTCATTTCTTGCTACTGCCATATAGTGCCATTGTCTGACTGGGAATTCCAATAATATATTGGGGTTACAAATACCTTCAAGTCCTGCCACTGCCATATAGTGCCATTGTCTGACTGGGAATTCCAAGAATATATTGGGGTTACAAATACCTTCAAGTCCTGCCACTGCCATATAGTGCCATTGTCTGACTGGGAATTCCAAGAATATATTGGGGTTACAAATACCTTCAAGTCCTGCCACTGACATATAGTATATTATCCCTACGTAAGCTTGTTATAGAGGGTATTAGATTGGGTATTTTTTGTGAAAAAGATGAAAAATTTTTGATCCCTACACATCCGGTGACTCCAATAATGCACGGTTTGCCCAAGGTGCACAAAGATGTGTTCCCCCCTCCACTCAGGCCCATTGTTTCTGGGATAGGGTCCCTGAATGAAAATCTTTGCGATTGGATTGACCAAATATTACAACCGTTGGTCACCCGTATACCGGGATATGTCAGGGACTCGAAAGAAATTCTTAGGATTTTCAGTGGGTTTGAGTGGAGGGGGGATTATGCATGGGTCACTTGTGATGTTTCCTCTTTATACCCCTCAATACCACATGACATAGCACTCTTAGCGTTAATGGACCATTTGAAAAGATTTTCGGATTTTACTAATGAAAGGTGTGACTTTATAGTTGAGACTGTGAATTATCTACTGCAACATAATTATTTTATGTTCAACAACAGGTACTATCTCCAAGTCTGCGGAGTGCCAATGGGGGCGAGGTTCTCGCCCTCACTGGCTAATCTTGTCATGGCATGGTGGGAAAGCAAATGTATCTTCCATGCCAGCAATCCCTTTCGGGACAATATTAGCTGGTATGGAAGATACATTGATGATTTATTGCTTGTTTGGAAGGGGGAGGATAGAGAAATTATTGATTTCGTGGATTATATAAATGTGAACCAATTTAACCTCAAATTCACATATAGATTTGACAGAATCACTATTGATTTTCTAGATGTTACCCTTTCGGGAAATGCTGAAGAGGGTGTAGTTCACACTAGCCTTTTTCGCAAAAGTCAATCAGGTAACACATTGTTGCATGCAGATAGTTCTCACCCAGCCCATACTATTCGAGCATTACCAGTGGGGGAGATGATGAGACTCAAAAGAGCTTGCAGCAGGGATGATATATACAAGTCACAGTCTGAGCAGATTTTTAAACGTTTGAAGGAAAGAGGATATTCCAGCTGGTCATTAAACAGAGCGAGGAAAATAGTAGAGGGGACTGATAGGGCAATGCTGCTATCCTCTAATAAGAACAAAAACAAACCGAAAACTACCACACAAAAAGGTTTTAACCTTTATTTCTCTACTAGATTCAGCACAGACTACAAGGAAGTAATGAATATAATACGCAGAAATATGGGTATATTATATCAGGATGAGACGTTGTGTACCATACTTACTGATGGAGTGAAATTTGTCTCCAGAAGAGGGAAAACATTGGCAAATTATTTATCCCCTAGTCTTTTTTTGGAGGAAAATAGAATCAAATCAGAGACCTGGTTACATATTAAGGGTTTCTACAAATGTGGTCACAGCAGATGCCAAACATGTAAATATGTAGAGAAAACATCTGTATTTCAAAATTCTACTTATACTTCAACCTATAACATCAATGGATTCATGAATTGTACCACGGATCACGTGGTCTATATGGTTACGTGTAAAACATGCAATTTACAATACATAGGAAGTACCATCAGGTCTCTCAAACTTAGAGTTTCGGAACATGTACAGAGTATTGTTAACAAAAATTCTTTGAAAATTACAGGAGTAACTAGACACTTCCGGGAAAAACATGGAGGGGATATATCATCCCTAAGTTTCAAGGCTATCGAACGGATTGCCAAACCAGTTAGGGGAGGTAACTGGGAGCATATGGTCAGAATTAGAGAAGCATTTTGGGTGCTCAAATTGGACACAAGAGTGCCGAAAGGAATGAATTATAAAAATGATCTTTCTTACATATATAAATACTGAGAACCACATAACCATAGTTGACATTTTTGTAGTCAATTACATTTATTTAGGCTTATGTTTATGATTCATATAGGTCACGAGTATATATTATCAGGTTACAGCACGACACATCAATAACGTTATATAATAGTGGTTGGGATACTGAAGGATATAGATATACACAGCGGCATTCATGGGATTGTCAACAACTGTTATATTCATAGTCATTTGTATTCCAGAGAGTAATATAAGTTAGGGTGGTTTTGCAGTGTTTATACTTGCTAAATTACAATAGTTTTCACAATACATTTATTTCAGGAACAATGTATCAGTGTAGTAACGGAGTTCACAACGTCTTACCCCATACATTGGCGTAGCGGCATATACTTACCTTGATTGGTCTATCCACCCATGTGACTGGGAGGATTGAACACGCATGCGCATAGGTTAGAAGTCGGACATCTTCATTATGGGCAGAACGGGAGCCCATGTTACGCGGTAGATGGTTCATCTCGTTTCTATCTCTTTTTACAAGTTAATTTGTAAGTTTTTAATTATTTTTTATCCCTGTTTGTTTTGTATTATGTAACAAGTGACAGTGTTTGTATTAATCCATTGTATAGGTGTATTAGTTTACTTTGTTTATTTTGTGTGTTTGTTATGTTTTTCATTGTGACCTTTGGTTATTACGTAGAGTCTCTGACCTTAGCACCTCAGGTGCAGTAATGACATTTAGAGCTATATAAGATGGTCAGTCTTTCTATGGCGTCAGACTATGAGAAAGGGGCGAATATAGGTGCCCCGAAACGCGTCAGTCGGACGTTTTGCTCATTCAACTCTGCCATTATGGATATTTGTTGAGATATACAATTTTATTTGAACATTCCATGTTCATGAATAACTTTCACAATAAAGGTTAAGTTTTAATCGAGAGGAATTCGGATGCTGGAGTATTCTATTCGGAGGTTTTGCATTTGTGCCTCGGGCTGGGAGGCTGAATCTCCGTGCACCTTCCTTCTTTATCAGGATTTCCCACGGATATTGCATGTCATGGCACCCGCAGATTTTTTCATCAGAGAACACGTGAGTGAGCTGACACATTTGTGTTTATTTTTCTAAGACTGACATATAGTGCCAGTTTCTGACTGGGAATTCCAAGAATATATTGGGGTTACAAAAACCTTCAAGTCCTGCCACTGCCATATAGTGCCATTGTCTGACTAGGAATTCCAAGAATATATTGGGGTTACAAATACCCTCATTTCTTGCTACTGCCATATAGTGCCATTGTCTGACTGGGAATTCCAATAATATATTGGCGTTACAAATACCTTCAAGTTCTGCCACTGACATATAGTGCCAGTTTCTGACTGGGAATTCAAAGAATATATTGCGGTTACAAATACCCTCATTTCTTGCTACTGCCATATAGTGCCAGTTTCTGACTGGGAATTCCAAGAATACATTGGGGTTACAAATACCCTCATTTCTTGCTACTGCCATATAGTGCCATTGTCTGACTGGGAATTCCAATAATATATTGGGGTTACAAATACCCTCATTTCTTGCTACTGCCATATAGTGCCATTGTCTGAATGGGAATTCCAATAATATATTGGGGTTACAAATACCTTCAAGTCCTGCCACTGCCATATAGTGCCATTGTCTGACTGGGAATTCCAAGAATATATTGGGGTTACAAATACCTTCAAGTCCTGCCTCTGCCATATAGTGCCATTGTCTGACTAGGAATTCCAAGAATATATTGGGGTTACAAATACCCTCATTTCTTGCTACTGCCATATAGTGCCATTGTCTGACTGGGAATTCCAAGAATATATTGGGGTTACAAATACCTTCAAGTCCTGCCACTGACATATAGTGCCAGTTTCCGACTGGGAATTCCAAGAATATATTGGGGTTACAAATACCTTCAAGTCCTGCCACTGCCATAGAGTGCCATTGTCTGACTGGGAATTCCAAGAATATATTGGGGTTACGAATACCTTCAAGTCCTGCCACTGACATATAGTGCCAGTTTCTGACTGGGAATTCCAAGAATATATTGGGGTTACAAATACCTTCAAGTCCTGCCTCTGCCATATAGTGCCATTGTCTGACTGGGAATTCCAAGAATATATTGGGGTTACAAATACCTTCAAGTCCTGCCACTGACATATAGTGCCAGTTTCTGACTGGGAATTCCAATAATATATTGGGGTTACAAATACCTTCAAGTCCTGCCACTGCCATATAGTGCCATTGTCTGACTGGGAATTCCAAGAATATATTGGGGTTACAAATACCTTCAAGTCCTGCCACTGCCATATAGTGCCATTGTCTGACTGGGAATTCCAAGAATATATTGGGGTTACAAATACCTTCAAGTCCTGCCGCTGCCATATAGTGCCATTGTCTGACTGGGAATTCCAAGAATATATTGGGGTTACAAATACCCTCATTTCTTGCTACTGCCATATAGTGCCATTATCTGACTGGGAATTCCAATAATATATTGGGGTTACAAATACCTTCAAGTCCTGCCACTGACATATAGTGCCATTATCTGACTGGGAATTCCAAGAATATATTGGGGTTACAAATACCTTCAAGTCCTGCCACTGCCATATAGTGCCATTGTCTGACTGGGAATTCCAAGAATATATTGGGGTTACAAATACCTTCAAGTCCTGCCGCTGCCATATAGTGCCATTGTCTGACTGGGAATTCCAAGAATATATTGGGGTTACAAATACCCTCATTTCTTGCTACTGCCATATAGTGCCATTGTCTGACTGGGAATTCCAATAATATATTGGGGTTACAAATACCTTCAAGTCCTGCCACTGACATATAGTGCCATTGTCTGACTGGGAATTCCAAGAATATATTGGGGTTACAAATACCTTCAAGTCCTGCCACTGCCATATAGTGCCATTGTCTGACTGGGAATTCCAAGAATATATTGGGGTTACAAATACCTTCAAATCCTGCCACTGCCATATAGTGCCATTGTCTGACTGGGAATTCCAAGAAAATATTGGGGTTACAAATACCCTCATTTCTTGCTACTGCCATATAGTGCCATTGTCTGACTGGGAATTCCAATAATATATTAGGGTTACAAATACCTTCAAGTCCTGCCGCTGCCATATAGTGCCATTGTCTGACTGGGAATTCCAAGAATATATTGAGGTTACAAATACCCTCATTTCTTGCTACTGCCATATAGTGCCATTGTCTGACTGGGATTTCCAAGAATATATTGGGGTTACAAATACCTTCAAGTCCTGCCTCTGCCATATAGTGCCATTGTCTGACTGGGAATTCCAAGAATATATTGGGGTTACAAATACCCTCATTTCATGCTACTGCCATATAGTGCCATTGTCTGACTGGGAATTCCAATAATATATTAGGGTTACAAATACCTTCAAGTCCTGCCACTGACATATAGTGCCATTGTCTGACTGGGAATTCCAAGAATATATTGGGGTTACAAATACCCTCATTTCTTGCTACTGCCATATAGTGCCATTGTCTGACTGGGAATTCCAATAATATATTGGGGTTACAAATACCTTCAAGTCCTGCCACTGCCATATAGTGCCATTGTCTGACTGGGAATTTCAAGAATATATTGTTGTTACAAATACCCTCATTTCTTGCTACTGCCATATAGTGCCATTGTCTGACTGGGATTTCCAAGAATATATTGGGGTTACAAATACCTTCAAATTCTGCCACTGACATATAGTGCCAGTTTCTGACTGGGAATTCAAAGAATATATTGGGGTTACAAATACCCTCATTTCTTGCTACTGCCATATAGTGCAATTGTCTGACTGGGAATTCCAAGAATATATTGGGGTTACAAATACCTTCAAGTCCTGCCACTGACATATAGTGCCAGTTTCTGACTGGGAATTCAAAGAATATATTGGGTTTACAAATACCCTCATTTCTTGCTACTGCCATATAGTGCCATTGTCTGACTGGGAATTCAAAGAATATATTGGGGTTACAAATACGCTCATTTCTTGCTACTGCCTTATAGTGCCAGTTTCTGACTGGGAATTCAAAATGCGCAAGGCTCCCGGAAAGGTACGTGGACGAGGCCGTTGGCGAGGTCGGGGGAATGGTTCTGGGGAGCAAGGTAGCAGTGAAGCCACAGGGTGTCCCGTGCCTACTCCTGTGGGGCAGCAAGCATTGCGCCACTCCACAGTGCTAGGGTTGCTTGCCACATTAACTAAACTGCAGGGTACAAACCTTAGTAGGCCCGAGAACCAGGAACAGGTCTTGCAATGGCTGTCGGATAACGCTTACAGCACATTGTCCAGCAGCCAGTCAGGCTCTGCCTCCTCTCCTCCTATTACCCAACAGTCTTGTCCTCCTTCCTCCCAAAATTCCCAAGCTTCAAAGAACAATAAGCCCAACTGTCCCTGCTCCCCGCTCCTTTCATTGTCCCTCAACCTGCCCCTCCATGTCACGATTCCACGGACCTAACAGAGGAGCATCTGTGTCCAGATGCTCAAACACTAGAGTCTCCTCCATCTCCGTTCGATTTGGTGGTGGATGACCAGCAACCCACCCTCATCGACGATGATGTGACGCATTTTCCGTCAGGGCTTCCAGTTGACCTGCACATTGTGCGGGAGGAGGAGATGAGACAGGAGTTGGAAGAGGAAGTGGTGGATGATGAGGACACTGACCCGACCTGGACAGGGGGGATGTCAAGCAGGGAAAGTAGTGTGGATGTTGAGGCAGGTGCAGCACCAAAAAGGGTAGCTAGAGGCAGAGGCAGAGGTCAGCAGCTTAGGCGAAGCCAGGCCACACCCGGAATCTCCCAAGATGTTCTAGTTCGTACCCAGCCCCGAAAAACTCCCACCTCGAGGGCACGTTTCTCGAAGGTGTGGAGTTTTTTCAAGGAATGCGCCGAGGACAGATATAGTGTTGTCTGCACAATTTGCCTCTCGAAATTGATTAGGGGCTCTGAGAAGAGCAACCTGTCCACCACTTCAATGCGCCGTCATTTGGAATCCAAGCACTGGAATCAGTGGCAGGCAGCAACGGCAGGACAAAGGCCACCTGCCGTTCACGCCACTGCCTCTGCCTCTGCCACTGCCACTGCTGACTGTGCTGGCGATGCACTCCAGAGGACGAGCCAGGACACCACTTCATCTGCCTCCGCCACTTTGTTGACTTCTTCCTCATCCTCCCCTGTTCCTGTCTTATCTCCTTCTCCTGCACCATCAAAGGCACCATCAGGCGCTTCTTTACAACAACCCACCATCTCTCAGACATTGGAGCGGCGGCAGAAATACACCGCTAACCACCCACACGCGCAAGCCTTGAACGCCAACATCGCTAAACTGCTGGCCCAGGAGATGTTGGCGTTCCGGCTTGTTGAAACTCCCGCCTTCCTGGACCTGATGGCAACTGCGGCACCTCGCTATGCCGTCCCTAGCCATCACTACTTCTCCCGGTGTGCCGTCCCCGCCTTGCACCAGCACGTGTCACTCAACATCAGGCGGGCCCTTAGTTCCGCGCTTTGCACAAAGGTCCACTTGACCACCGACGCGTGGACAAGTGCATGCGGACAGGGACGCTACATTTCACTGACGGCACACTGGGTGAATGTAGTTGAGGCTGGGACTGCTTCCCAAACTGGCCCGGTGTACCTCGTCTCCCCGCCTCACATTCCTGGCAGGGACACGAGAAGAACACCCCCCTCCTCCTCCACCGCCTCCTCCTCCCCCACCGGCTCCTCCTCCGCCACCGCCTCCTTCTCCGCCACCGCCTCCTCCTCCGCTGTTAGGTTGACCCCAGCTACGAGTTGGAAACGTTGCAGCACTGGCGTTGGTAGACGGCAGCAGGCCGTGCTGAAGCTGATCAGCTTGGGGGACAGACAGCACACTGCCTCCGAGGTGAGGGATGCCCTCCTCGATGAGACGGCAATATGGTTTGAGCCGCTGCACCTGGGCCCAGGCATGGTCGTTTGTGATAACGGCCGGAACCTGGTAGCAGCTCTGGAGCTTGCCGGACTCCAACATGTTCCATGCCTGGCCCACGTCTTCAACCTAGTGGTGCAACGTTTCCTAAAGAGCTACCCCAATGTTCCAGAGCTACTGGTGAAAGTGCGGCGCATGTGCGCCCACTTTCGCAAGTCGACAGTAGCCGCTGCTAGCTTAAAATCTCTCCAGCAACGCCTGATTGTGCCACAACACCGGCTTTTGTGCGACGTCCCCACACGCTGGAACTCAACGTTTCAGATGTTGAATAGAGTGGTTGAGCAGCAGAGACCTTTGATGGAATACCAGCTACAAAACCCTAGGGTGCCACAAAGTCAGCTGCCTCAGTTTCTCATCCATGAGTGGCCATGGATGAGAGACCTTTGTGACATCCTATGGGTGTTTGAGGAGTCCACAAGGAGGGTGAGCTCTGAGGATGCGATGGTGAGCCTTACAATCCCGCTCTTGTGTGTTCTGAGAGAATCCCTGATTGACATCAGGGATAACTCAGATCACACAGAGGAGTCAGGGATAGCATCCGATCCGTCACAGCTGGAGAGTAGGTCCACACATCTGTCCGCTTCATCACGTTTAATGGAGGAGGAGGAGGAGGAGGAGGAAGAAGAGTTGTCCGATGATGTGATGGTGATACAGGAGGCTTCCGGGCAACTTTGAATCGTCCCATTGTTGCAGCGCGGATGGGTAGACATGGACGATGAGGAGGAAATGGCGATTGAACTTTCCGGGGGGCCAGAGGAGTCATGCCAACTAACACTGTGGCAGACATGGCTGAGTTCATGTTGGGGTGCTTTACAACCGACAAGCGTATTGTCAAAATCATGGAGGACAACCAGTACTGGATCTTTGCTATCCTTGACCCCCGGTATAAAAACAACATCTCCTCTTTTATTCCGGTAGAGGGGAGGGCCAATCGCATCAATGCTTGCCACAAGCAATTGGTGCAGAATAAGATGGAGATGTTTCCAGCATGTGACGTTGGCAGCAGGGAGGGCAGTTCCTCCAGTAGGCGACCAAGCTCTCACCGGTCCACACAAACGAGGGGCACACTGTCTAAGGTCTGGGACACCTTGATGGCACCCCCTCGCCAAAGTGCCGCCACGGAGGGTCCTAGTGTCACCAGGCGTGAGAAGTATAGGCGCATATTGCGGGAATACCTTTCCGACCACAGCCGTGTCCTCTCCGACCCCTCTGCGCCCTACACGTATTGGGTGTCGAAGTTGGACCTGTGGCTTGAACTTGCCCTATATGCCATGGAGGTGCTGTCCTGTCCTGCCACCAGCGTCCTATCTGAGAGGGTGTTCAGTGCAGCCGGTGGCATCATCACTGACAAGCGCACCCGTCTGTCAGCTGAGAGTGCCGACCGGCTCACTTTGATAAAAATGAACCACCACTGGATAGAGCCTTCATTTTCGTGCCCACCTGTGTAAAGCACCCCAACATGAAACTCCATGTCTGTGCTCAACCTCTCCAATTCCTCCGCATCCTCATACTCATCCAACATAAGCGTTGCACAATTCTGCTAATACTAGGCTCCCTCCACCCTGATTTCCCACAACTCTGCTGGTTAGAGGCTCCCTCCACCCTGATTTCCCCCAACTCTGCTGGTTAGAGGCTCCCTCCACCCTGATTTCCCCCAACTCTGCTGGTTAGAGGCTCCCTCCACCCTAATTTCCCCCAACTCTGCTGGTTAGAGGCTCCCTCCACCCTGATTTCCCACAACTCTGCTGGTTAGAGGCTCCCTCCACCCTGATTTCCCACAACTCTGCTGGTTAGAGGCTCCCTCCACCATGAATTGGTCCAAACTGGGGTTTTTAGAGGCTCCCTCCACCATGAATTTCCCAAAACTTGGCTGTTTAGAGGCTCCCTCCACCATGAATTGGTCCAAACTGGGCTGGTTAGAGGCTCCCTCCACCATGAATTGGTCCAAACTGGGGTTTTTAGAGGCTCCCTTCACCATGAATTTCCCAAAACTTGGCTGTTTAGAGGCTCCCTCCACCCTGATTTCCCACAACTCTGCTGGTTAGAGGCTCCCTCCACCATGAATTGGTCCAAACTGGGGTTTTTAGAGGCTCCCTCCACCATGAATTTCCCAAAACTTGGCTGTTTAGAGGCTCCCTCCACCATGAATTGGTCCAAACTGGGCTGGTTAGAGGCTCCCTCCACCATGAATTGGTCCAAACTGGGGTTTTTAGAGGCTCCCTTCACCATGAATTTCCCAAAACTTGGCTGTTTAGAGGCTCCCTCCACCATGAATTGGTCCAAACTGGGCTGGTTAGAGGCTCCCTCCACCATGAACTTCCCATAGCTTGGCTGTTTAGAGGCTCCCTCCACTATGAATTGGTCCAAACAGGGGTTTTTAGAGGCTCCCTCCACCATGAATTTCCCAAAACTTGGCTGTTTAGAGGCTCCCTCCACCATGAATTGGTCCAAACTGGGCTGTTTAGAGGCTCCCTCCACCATGAATTTGCCCAAACTCTGCTGGTTAGAGGCTCAATCCACCCTGATTTTCAAAACAAATGTTGGTGCCAACCTCAACTTACTACAAGGGCCAAATTCACTGCTGGTGACAAGCTGTCCTCACTCCAAGTGCCAAATACACATGTTTCAAGGTGTTTTCCTACTGTCTGAGAGGTGGTATTGAGTGTGTAAAGTGTGTAGTTGTTAGGCTGTGATGATGGGGTAATAGAGGGTCTTTGGTGTGTTAGATGCCCCCAGACATGCTTCCCCTGCTGTCCCAGTGTCATTCCAGAGGTGTTGGCATCATTTCCTGGGGTGTCATAGTGGACTTGGTGACCCTCCAGACACAGATTTGGGTTTCCCCCTTAACGAGTATATGTTCCCCATAGACTATAATGGGGTTCGAAACCCGTTCGAACACACGAACAGTGAGCGGCTGTTCGAATCGAATTTCGAACCTCGAATATTTTAGTGTTCACTCATCTCTACTCATTACCCATTTAATCGAAGCAGCAAAATCACTGTTGCCTTTATTCTGGCTCTAATCTACTCCCCCAACGATACGACTCTGGAGAGAAAAAAAATCATCAAATCGCCAGGTATGAGGAATTAATGTACTGCAAATCGCGCACACGAGATACGTACTTGAAAATATGGTCTCCCTGGTGGAAGGTTTATGAGGATCTAGCCACTAGCCAATAAAAACCGGCTATTCTATTGTCTTATTTCCTACCCCAATTTCTGGACTGATAACACAATTCCCCCCCCCCCCCCCTCTTATCCTCCAACCTGAACCCTTCTTCCCCATTTTTTTAGGTACCCTCCCCCCCTAATGCTTAATCAATACACATTTGTCTAGTCATATTACCTACCCCTCGTCCCAGTATGGAAAGTTAATATGTTAGGTTCTTTAGTGGGATATGTGTATACTCTTCTATATTTGTAGAACGAGGTTACAACCCATAATCTGTATTTTGGTTGTTTCTTACCGATAATATTCTTACGTTGTTTTCATTTCATTGTTTGATTACTTGCTATGTTTCACTCTATTTGCTATTAGCTGCTTGTTTTTATTTTTTCTTGACTAGTATCTGTTTTCTGTACCTCTTCTGTGAACTCATTGTTAAAATTTGTAAAATTATTAATAAAATCAGAATTTAAAACAAAAACACTGAGATCATAATGTACTTGCCTAAAATGAAAATTTGCAATCCCTCGTACAGACTGTTGAAGGTGATACATTTGCTTCCAATACACACGTTGGTTAGATGAAGTAATTATGGTGTGGACACCTTATGGAACAGAACAGTGAAAATAATGTTATAGGTGACATAATAAATACAAACAGTGCCCAACTGACTATATTGGAGTTTGACAGAGTTCTGCTATTCTATCCAAGTTTTATTTCTATTTGTGGTTGAGGTATAAAGGTGTTGTCCAGATTCATTTTTTTAATTAAATCGGAAATGTTTTCCTCTGAAAATATAACTTCTACTTAAGTGGTGGTTCCTCTAAACCAGGGGTCTCAAAATCGCGCCCGGCAAACAGTTTTGTGCGGCCCGCAGAAGCATCCTACGACGCATAATACAGTTTAGGACAGGTCATACGTCAGCGGTTCTCAACCTGTGGGTCACGACCCCGGCGGGGGTCGAACGACCAAAGCACAGGGGTCGCCTAAAGCCATCGGAAAATACATATTTCCGATGGCTTTAGCCGCTGAGAAGAGAAGGCTGAAGTGAGTGGAGACTGGAAGGTAAGATGGAGGGAGGAGACAGCAAGTGTAAGCAAGGGGTGGGACGTGGATGCAAGCAGTGTTTGAGTATGATAGGAGGGGATGCAGGCTGTGTGTGAGCATGATAGGAGGTTCAGGCTGTGTGTCAGCAAGATGGGGGACATGAATCTGGGGGCAGAGATGGGGGGACATGAATCTTAGGGCAGAGATGGGGGACATGATTCTGGGGGCAGAGATGGGGGGGACATGAATCTGAGGGCAGAGATGGGGGACATGATTCTGGGGGCAGAGATGGGGGGGACATGAATCTGAGGGCAAAGATGGGGGACATGATTCTGGGGGCAGAGATGGGGGGGACATGAATCTGGGGCAGAGATGGGGGGACATGAATCTGGGGGCAGAGATGGAGGGGGGACATGAATCTGGGGCAGAGATGTGGGGACATGAATCTGGGGCAGAGATGGGGGGACATGAATCTGGGGGCAGAGATAAGGGGACATGAATCTGGGGGCAGAGATGGGGGGACATGAATCTGGTGGCAGAGATGTGGGGACATGAATCTGGGGGCAGAGATGGAGGGGACATGAATCTGGGGGCAGAGATGGGGGGACATGAATCTGGGGGCAGAGATGGGGGGACATGAATCTGGTGGCAGAGATGTGGGGACATGAATCTGGGGGCAGAGATGGGGGACATGAATCTGGGGGCAGAGATGGAGGGACATGAATCTGGGGGCAGAGATGGGGGGACATGAATCTGGGGGCAGAGATGGAGGGACATGAATCTGGGGGCAGAGATGGGGGGACATGAATCTGGGGGCAGAGATGGAGGGACATGAATCTGGGGGCAGAGATGGAGGGACATGAATCTGGGGGCAGAGATGGAAGGACATGAATCTGGGGGCAGAGATGGGGGGACATGAATCTGGGGGCAGATGAAGGGTGTATATGTAACTGGGGGAAAGATGGAGGGGGGACATATAGTTTACGGGTGACTGTAGGAGGATTATACAGTGTGGGGGGCACATGAAAAATGAATGGGCGGAGTCAACATAAAAGTGGGTGGAGCTAAATTTGCCACGGTGCGGCCCGCCGACTGGCTGGGATCTTGCTCTGCGGCCCACATGCTGAGTTGAGTTTGAGACCCCTGCTCTAAACAGTCTTTCACTTGTACTGGTGTCACCACAGTAGTGATTGTATTTACGGCACAAGAACTATAAGGCCAGTGATTGGCTGCAGAAGTCACATGTGTGGTATGTTATCACTGCATGGTCACTAGGGTTGAGCGTTCAGGATCAGAAAAGATCGGATCCCGATCGGTGATCGAGTAAATTTCACGATCGCGATTGGGTTTTGATCCTGCCTAAAAAAAAAGATTGGGAACGGAATTCTGATTCCGATCACTGAACTTACCTGCACAGATCCGCTGTCGCTCCCCGTTCTTCTCGGTCCGATCCTCTCTCATTCACATGCTTTCAGAGCGGCGTGCGCTAGTGTTACAGACCTAGGAAGAAGGCGGGGCTTGTGGCTTAGGAGAGTGTGGGTGGGTACTGAGAGGGGAGAAGTGAGTGATGCACTCACGTCTCCCCACCCTGTAGCCGCCCACACTCTCTTAAGCCACAACAAGCCCGCCTACTCCCAGCTTCAGTAACACTAGCCTGGGAGGCGGGGGCACACACAGCGCTCTGAAAGCATGTGAATAGGAGAGGATCGGATCGAGAAGAACGGGGAGCGACAGCGGATCTGTGCAGGTAAGCGGACAACAGGGAGGGGGGGACTAAGTAGCCTGCGGATTTTTTAATCACTACGCAGCGTGGAGTACATGCTGTGTAGTGAATAGGATCGTTTTTTAAATCTGATCTTTGATCATTAAAAATCACATTGACTTGCATTAGGATCGGAATTGGGATCAGGTTCAGATGGAAAATGATCGGAAATCGGATTTTAAAAACGATCCTGAAATCTCAAGATCGGCTCAACCCTAATGGTCACGTGAAATTCGGAACATAAGCTTTAGGCAAAGGCCTCATGTTGTGGAAAAGCAACTTTTTTGTAGTTGCAGTTTTTGCTGCATTTTTTTTTTTTTTTTTTGAGCCAAAGCCTAGAGTGAAATGGGAAATATATAGTTAGCATTTATACTTCTCACTTCTCCTCATTCCATTACTTTGGCTCAAAAAACTGCTGCAAAATCTGCGACAAAAAATACATTTTACATATATACCGTATTTTCCAGCGTATAAGACGACCCCCAACTTTTCCATTTAAAATATAGAGTTTGGGATATACTCGCCATATAAGACTACCTCTTCTGTGGGGTACCTCTTCTTAATGCACATTTACCCCATGGCATACTCTTTAATGCTTTTTATTTGCTTTCCAGTCCTGAACCATCTTTTCTGTAAAGGAGGGTTCACGCTACCGCCGCTGTCCACCCTGGGGTTTCCGTCCTAAACCCCAGAGAAACAGAACAGGCGGCGGCTTGCCAACGGTCTGCTTTACAACCCATTCATTTGAATGGGTTGTATAGCAAACCGCCGGTGTCCGTATGCGACCTCTCCGCCTGGATAACCTTTTTTTTTTTGCACTGACAATCTGGCGGGGCCACAGTTATCAAAGACATACCATTTAGGGGAATGTCTAATGCTTAGATCACCTTTTTTTATTTTCTTTAAATCAGAGGCGAAACTGTAAAAAAAAAAATGGCGGTTTGGCGCTGGGCATTTTCGGACATAGGGGTAACTAATGTGTGTATGTATCACAGTAGTTTTCTACTTTTATATGTATTCTAGGGAAAGGATGTGATTTAGAATAGAACTTTTTTTTATTTTTTAGATTTTTTTTAAAACTTTTTTTTTTTTTTTTAACTATTTTTATTAGCCCCCACCTAGGGGGCTTAAACCTGCAATCATTTGATTGCATATCCCTATAGACGACAATACAAGCGTATTGCCGTCTATGGGAGATTTTGTACATTACTATCACAGCTGGTCATAGACTAGCCACGATTGTAATATCGCTATGACAGGTCTGGAAGCCTTCAGTACGCTCCCGGCTGTCACCGGAACAGGTCGGCTCACCCGGCCTGCAACTTTAAAGATATGGGGCCGCTTTGTGGACGAGGGTGGAGTTAAGTTTTAATGCCTTGAATCAGAGTACATTCTGATTGCAGGCATTAGCATCGGGCCTCCACGTATAGCGGAGACCCGATTGCTATGGCGAGCGCTCTGCAGCAGAGCAGTTCACCCCCATCCGCCCTTTTGCCTGCACCATCATGCCCCTTCCCAGCCACTCCCCATCTCCCAGGCGTTTCATTGCAGGCAGAAGCACAGCACAAGCCACCCACATGCCCAAGCCTTCAACGGCCTCATCTAAAAAGTGCTGGTCCTGGAGATGTTGGCGTTTATGCTTCTGTTTACTCAGGCCTTCCTTCATCAGATGGCAGCTGTGGCACCTCGCTATGCTGGGCTTAGCCGTTGCTACTTCTCTTGGTGTGCTGTCCCCGCCTTGCGCCTGCACGTGTCCCATAACATCAGTTGTGCCCAGAGTTCCGCGCTTTGCTGCAAGGTCCACTTGACCACCGGCGCATCGACAAGCGCCTGCGGTCAGGGATGCTGCTTCTCTTTAATGATAGGCCAGGTGAATGTAGTAGAGTCTGGGCCCAGGGTGAAAACTGGGGTGGCCTATCTCCTCTCCTAGCCCAAAATTCATGGCAGGGGTTCTCTGAAAGCCTACTCCTGCGCTGCAACCTCGACCCAAGCTACGAGCTGAAAACGCTGTAACACTGGCATGGGGAGATGTCAGCAGGCCGTGCTGAAGCTCATAAGCTTGGGGGACAGTCAGCACACTGCCTCCGAGGAGAGGGATGCCATCCTGGATGATATGGCAATATGGTTTTCCCTGCTGCACCTGGGCCCAGGCATGTTTGCATATGTGATAATGGCAGGAACCTGGTAGCAGATCTGGAGCTTGCCAGTCTCAAACACGGTCCACACATGGCCCACGTTTTAAAGTTGTTGATGCAAAGGTTCTTTGAAACCTACACCATTGTGCCTGATATACTGGTCAAAGTGCAGCCATTTTCGTAAGTGAAAAGTAGCCTCTGTTAGGCTGAAAACATTCAGAGCACACTCCTGTCATCTTCGCACCATTGGCTGGCAGAGGAAGACGAGGGGGATGAAGTGGCATTTCATGTCACTGTCCCACACGAGGCTTGAGGGTGAAGTTCAGTGCATCCATTGCTTCAGCACGGATGGTGTGAAGGGGAGTGGAAAATGGAGGAAAAGGAGAGTGACCCTTACAGTTGGGGGCAGCGAAGTCATGCCAAGTAATACACTGGCACACATGGCTGACTTCATGTTGGGTTTCTTTTCAAGAGACAAAGGAATAGTTCACATCATGGAGAGCAAACAATACTGGATTGAACAAAAAATTGGATTGAGCTTATATAGCGTGACTGAATTGCTGTGTATCACACTTAGCTTTTGGGGGGTAGACCCTTAAAAATTGGATTGAGCTGATATAGCCTGATTGAATTGCTGTGTCTCCCACTTAGCTTTGGGGGGTACAGCATTAAAAACAGGTTTGACCATACATGGCCTGACTGAACGGCTGTCTCCCACTTAGCTTTGGGGGGGGTACAGCATGTGGAAAGCTGGGTTGAGGGTATAGAACTGGACTGAATTGCTCTGTATCCCTGTTAGGTGTTTGGGGGGACATCCCGTGGAAAGCTGGGTTGAGCGTATAGAACTGGACTGAATTGCTCTGTATTCCTGTTTCGGGGGGACACCCCATGGAAAGCTCGACTCCTCTCCCTGCAGTATAGCTTTGAAAAGAGCTATTGTTTTTCTTCAGTTTTTCCCTGCCTACTAAATCCTCTCTAGCCCTCAGCAGGTCATCTGTCCCTACATCTACAAGCCGCAAAATGACACGAAGATGGCGCTGGCTATTCTTATAAATGGGAGGTCACATGTTTTCGGCAGCCAATGGGTTTTTACAATTTTTTTCAATGCCTCCGTAGTCGTAGTTCTTGTCCCACCTCTCCTGCACAGTTATTGGTGCAAAAACGCGCCAGGGAAGGTGGGAGGGGATACAAATTTTTACTGCGTATGCTGCGTGGTATTCGATTGGAAACGAATACCTCGAACGGTCTGATATTCGATCGAATACCTATTCGATCGAACGGTGTTCGCTCATCTCTAATTATGTACTTAATAGTAAATTACTGGGTAAAGACTAACAATGAGAAAGACTTAGGGATTTTGGTGGACAGCAAGCTTACCTTTAGTGACCAGTGCCAGGCAGCTGCTGCCAAGGCAAATAAAATTATGGGACGCATCAAAAGAGGTCTAGATTCTCATGACAAGGACATAGTTATGCCTCTATACAAATCACTGGTACGGCCACACTTAGAATATTGTGCGCAATTTTGGGCCCCGATATACAAGAAAGACATAAGTGAACTTAAAAAAGTGCAAAGACGGGCAACCAAAATGATTAGGGGAATGGGTGGACTGGAGTACAACGATCGATTAACAAATTTGGGGTTATTCAGTGTAGAGAAAAACGTCTACGGGGAGATCTTAGAACAATGTACAAATACATGAAGCGACAATGCAAAGAACTTTCAAAGGATCTTTTTACTCCTAGGCCAGTGACTGTTACAAGAGGACATCCACTACGTATGGAGGAGAGAGGGTTTCACCAGAAACATAGAAGGGGATTCTTCACAGTAAGAACTGAGAGGCTATGGAACTCTTTGCCCCAGGAAGTGGTGATGGCGGATTCATTAAACAAGTTCAAAGAGGGTCTGGATGCCTTTCTTGAAGAGAAAAATATCACAGGTTATGGACTCTAGATTTTAAGGACACGTTGAGCCAGGGTTTTTATACTGACTGCTAGATTTGTAGTCGGGAAGGAATTTTTTCCCCTGAAATGGGGCAATTGGCATAAGCCTCATAGGGTTTTTTTTGCCTTCCCCTGGATCAACACTGTAGTGATTGTAGGGTTATTGGTTGGACTTGATGGACTAATGTCTTTATCCAACCTCATCTACTATGTAACTATATTATTATATTATAAAAAACATCAATTTACATTATTTCTTTTCAGCGGTCATCCTAAGCTGAATATGCCTCCTCTCCTCAGATCGCAGCTTCCAAGCCGCTAAAGGCCTGGTAAGTACCAGTGTGGGAGACTGGCTGGGAATCCCAGATGCCGTTGACTATTTTGTTCCTGGGCAGTTAGGCGTTCTCCTTCCAACTGTTTTACAAAAAGCGTCAAATTACATTCTATTTTCACAGCGGTCATCCTAAGCTGCACATGCCTGCCCTTGTCAGATTGCAACCGCTAAACAGCTTACGGCCTCGCAAGTGCCAGCGTGGGAGACTGGATGGGAATCCCAGGCGCCATTGACTATTTTATTCCTGGGTGTTTAAGCAATCTCCTTTGAAATGTTCTACAAAAAAAGCTTTGAATTATATTCACTTTTGTCAGCAGTCATCCTAAGCTGAATGTTCCTGCACTTGTTATCTCGCAGGCGCCAAGCAGCTTAGGGTCTGGCAAATATGAGTGTGGGAGACTGACTGGGAATCCCAGGTGCCGTTGACTAGTTTGTTTCTTGGGCAAGACGTTCTTCTTCCACCTGTTCTGTAGAAAGCATTGAAATACAGTGTTTTCTCTCTGTGGGCATCCTAAGCCAAATATGCCTGCCCTTATTAGATCACAACAGCTAAGCAGTTTAAGGCCTGGCAAGTACCAGCGTGAGAGACTGGCTGGGATTCTCAGGTGCCGTTGACCATTTTATTCCTGGGCATTTAAACATTCTCCTTCCACCTGTTCTATAAAAAGCATCAAAATACCTCAATCTATGTCAGTGGTCATCCTAAGCTAAATATGCCTGCCCTCGTTAGATCGCAGCTAAAAACCTGGCAAGTACCAGCATGGGAGACTGGCTGGGAATCCTAGGTGCCGTTGACTATTTTGTTTCTTGGGCAAAAAGGCGTTCTTCTTCCACCTGTTCTACAAAAAGCATCGAATTACATCAGTTTTCGTCAGTAGTTATCCTAAGCTGAATATGTCTACCCTTGTAAGATTGCAGCTGCCAAACAGCTTAGGACCTGACAAGTACGAGCATGGGAGACTGTATGAGAATCCCACGTGCTGTTGACTATTTCTCTTTCCACCTGTTCAATAAAAAGCATCGAAATACATCATTTTATATCAGCGGTCATCCTAAGCTGAGGATGTGTAAGCCGTGTACCGAGGTGGGCTCCCCAGGATACAGCGAAGTCACGAACAAAGGAAGTGAGTCCAATTTAATTTAACCAAGATAGGATTTTACTTAGTTTACTTAACCTCTTTTGTCCAAAAGAACACTCCCAGGTATTACATTTACACAGCCTAGAGACTGGGACCCTGGTGTTATACAGCACGGTGCCCACTAATGTGGCCTTCAATACACTCCAAGCTTTTACCTACCTGCAGGCTGTGCCTATGCAGCTGCCTGTTACCTTTTATTATCCTATTACACAGGAACAATTCAGTGTGTGTGACACAGGCACCGGCGGAGTAACATCAAAGTTTACAATCTTATCGCAATACTACTAAATTCCCCCCCCAAACCAAGTACAACTAAGCAAGCATAATAGTTGGTTAGCTTGCAAGCCAAACAGTGCAAAGTTAAACTAATTGTTGCTCCCAGACGTCCTTAAAAGTCCCTTTCTGAGAGATATAACTCTGTAGAAATCTTCTGTGACTTAGTCCTTCTACCAGACAGGTAGATAGTTCACCAGTATTGCAGCCTGGGGTGATGATTATACCTAACTAGCTAACTACAGGCTTTTACTCAGTGCCAAGCAATTTGGCACCAAACTTGCAGTGTGGTGCGTGCACGTTTACTTCTGTTGGGTACCTTTTAGTCTCTGTTAGCATCAGGTTGAAGAGGAGCTCCTCAGACAGCATGCGGTCTCACTGACAGTCTCACTTCTCAGCCAAGTCTCTGACAGTAATCTTCTCCTTAGGATGGTGTCTGGACAAACTCTGAAAGTTTTGAATTCTCAGCTATTCTTGCTGTGGCTTCTTCCTCCAAGGACCCTCTCTGCACCGAGATGTCTCCACAGCTCTCTCTTCTGCTTCAGATTCCAGCACATACTGTCTCAAAGATGGCTCCTAAACCCTCCTACAACGATCAGGGTTCCCACATCAATACTCCAGGGGCATACAGCCTTTTTCCTTTTACTTGTCATCTTGCAACAGCGACCTCTTGTGGTCAAACAACAAAATATCAGGTTATGAAAACACCAACTCAATTACACATTGCACATTCACTCCACAGGGGCTGTTTCACTCTCTTACATATGGCTGCCCTCGTCAGATCGCTAGTTGTCAAGCAGCTAAAAACCTGGCAAGTACCAGCATGGGAGACTGGCTGGGAATCCAAGGTGCTGTTGACTATTTTGTTCCTAGGCATTCTCCTTTCAACTGTTCTGCAAAAAGCATTGAATTACGTCCTATAGCGTCAGCGGTCTTCCTAAGCTGAATTTGCCTCCCCTCTTTAGATTGCAACAACTAAACAGCCCAAGGCCTGGCAAGCGCCAGTGTGGGAGACTGGCTCAGAATCCAAGGTGCCATTGACTATCTCGTTCCTGGGCATTTAAAGGGGTTGGCCACCTTCAGACCAACATGGACAAACAATTGTACAATAAAAAGATATACAATTTTCCAATATACTTTCTTTATCGATTTCTCACGGTTTTCTAGATCTCTGCTTGCTGTCACTCATTCCGTTACTTCTAGAGGATAAAACGCTGACCATGGTCATGTGATTTACGGTCCATGGTCATGTGATGCGCACACAGGTGCCGCTCGTTACAGTCACAGCACAGTAATCAGACATCTGCCTGGTAATCAGCTGTACACCTGTGTGCAAGTCACATGACCATGGACCGTAAATCACATGACCATGGTCAGAGTTTTATCCTCCAGAAGTAACAGAATGAGTGACAGCAAGCAGAGATCTAGAAAACCGTGAGGAATTGATAAAGAAAGTATATTGGAAAATTGTATATCTTTTTATTGTACATTTGTTTGTTAATATTGGTCTGAAAGTGGCCAACCCCTTTAAGCGTTCTCCTTCCAACTGTTCTACAAAAAGCGTCGAATTACATTCTATTTTCAGAGCGGTCATCCTAAGCTGCACATGCCTGCCCTTGTCAGATTGCAACTGCTAAGCAGCTTCAGGCTTGACAAGTACCAGTGTGGGAGACTGGATGGGAATCCCAGGTGCCATTGACTATTTTATTCCTGAGCATTTAAGCGTTCTCCCTCCACTTGTTCTACAAAAAGCATCGAATTACATCCTTTGCTGTGAGCGTTCATCCTCAGCTGAATGTACCTGCCCCGTTAGATCGCAGAAACTAAGCAGATGAAGGCCTGGCAAGTACCCGTGTTGGAGACTGGCTGGGAGTTCAAGGTGCTGTTGAATGTATATTTTTTCCTGGGCATTTAGGTGTTTTCCTTCCACCTGTTCTATAAAAAGCATCGAATTACTTCATTTCTTGTCAGCAGGCATGCTAAATTCAATATGCTTTCCCTTTTCCGATTGTAGCCGCCAAACAGTTTCAGGTTTGGCAAGTACCAGCGTGGGAGACTGGCTGGGAATCCCAGGTGCCGTTGACTATTTTATTCCTGGGCATTTAATCGTTCTCCTTCCACCTTTTCTGCAAAAAGCATAAAATTACATCATTTTCTGCCAGCGGGCATCCTAAGCTGAATATTCCTGACCTCGTCAGATCGCAGCTGCTAAGCAGCTTAAGGCCTGGCAAGTGGGAGACTGGTTGGGAATTCCAGGTGCCGTTGACTATTTTGTTTCTGGGCATTTAGGCGTTCTCTTTCCACCTGTTCTACAAAAAGCATTGAATTACATTCTTTTATGTCAGTGGTCGTTTTAAGCTGAATATGGCTGCCCTTGTCAGATTGCAACAGCTAAGCAGCTTAAGGCCTGGCAAGTACGAGCGTGGGAGACTGGCTGGGAATTCCAGGTGCCGTTGACAATTTTATTCCTGGAAATTTATGCGATCTTCTTCCTCCTTTTCTATAAAAAGCATCGAATTATATCATTTTCTTTTTTTTTTTTTTTTTTTTTAAATTTAATGTTTATTGACCAGTTTGACATAGAAAACAGAGGTGAGCAACAATTATAATCTCGTTTAACAAAATGAAGGGACTGCGCAAACCCCTTCCATACACAATTGAAGTGAGATAGGTCAATAATAGAGATGAGCGAACACTAAAATGTCCGAGGTTCGGAATCTGATTCGAACAGCCGCACACTGTTCGGCTGTTCGAACCCCATTATAGTCTATGGGGGGAAATGCTCGTTTCAGGGGTAGGCAAAATTCGATACAATTATACTTACCAAGTCCACGAGTGACGGTCGGGCTGCATTCCCCTTTAAGTCTTCTCCCGGCGCGGCGTCTTCCGGCTGGAATTCACTCTGTCTAGGCATCGGGGCCTAGGCAGAGCCGACTGCGCATGCGCGGTCGGCTTTGCCCGGCCCGACGCCTGAGCAGAGCCGACTGCGCATGCGAGGGCATGCCCGCGCATGCGCAGTCGGCTCTGCCTAAGCCGGATGCCTAGGCAGAGTGAATTCCACCCGGTAGAAGACGCGGGGACGCAGCGAGGAGAAGACTTTGGAAAGGTAAGAGAAGAACCAGCGTTGATTGGCAGAATGTATAGCATTCTGCCAATCAACGCTGATTCTGCATCGAACCTTAAACTTCGAACAGCTAGTAGTGTTTGATCGAGTACGAGTATCTCGAATACCGTAGTATTCGATCGAACACCTACTCGATCGAACACTACTCGCTCATCTCTAGTCAATAACACTTTTATAATAACAGATTTTCCATTTTCATGAAATACAAATTAGGAAACCATTGTAACCATATTAAAGCCGTCATATAAGAGGGGAGAGGAGGGTGGGTTAAGTATAAGAATAGAGAGAGGGAAAATCGAGGTAGGGAGGAAAGGGAGAGGGAAGGAGGAGGGAAAGAGAACCAGGGGGAGAGAAGAAGGGAGTAGAGAAGAAAAGCCTAGAAGTTAAAGGAAGTAGAAGGTCAGGAGGTTTGAGGTGTTGAGCTGTCGAGGCCAGGTCTGAAGTTACGCAGTCTTCTGGTTTACCCAGTCTGGTAGAATCAGGTATCATCGTCGTTAGGCATTGGGGTGGCATAGGGTACAAGTCTGTTCTCTAGCCAAGGTGTCCACACTTCAAGGTACTTTGGGTGAGTTCTTCTAGCCCATGCTAACATTTCTTCAAATCTGGCAACTTGGTTTGCTTTCGCAATCCATCTGTCTACGGGAGGTGGAGCAGTTTGTTTCCAGTAGAGAGGGATCAGTGACTTAGCTGCTAACAGAAGATGGTAAATCAGCTTTTGCGTCGCCGCCTTGGTCTCGGAAATTGGGAGAAAGAATATCAGGAGGTCAGATGTGATCTTGAACCTAGGTAGACCTAGTCTTTTGATTTGGTCCTCAATAGCGACCCAACAATAAGAGGTCATTTTGGGGCATGACCACCATAAATGAAGCATCGTGCCTTCATCTGCAAGGCACCTTCAGCATCTGGGGGAATCAATGAGTCCTCGTTCAAAGAGCCACTTGGGAGTGCGATACCATCTGGAGAATAACTTAGAATGCATCTCCTGCAGGTGAACACATGTAGAGAGTCCATGGGATCTTTCAAGGGCTAGCTCTAAATCTATTGGGCTAAGTTGCAGGTGTAAATCTCTTTCCAATTTGGTAATGAATTTTGGTTTGGGCAGAGCAGTTGGCGCAATAAATCTGTGAAGAAATGTGTGATACGTGTAGAAGAAGGCGTATGATTCAGACCAGCTTTTTCGAACTCGGTGTGGGATCTCTGCCAATTCATGGAGGTTTTAAATTTGTCTCTGCACGCTTCAAAATGAGCCTTATGCAAAAAGGTAATGGAATTCTGGGTTGCAGCTCCCAGATGTGTCTGCAAGAAGTCTGCATTTTGTAAAGACCCTTCTGAGATCAATTGATCTAAAGAGATCTGGAGAAGGAGTCTCCAAAAGTCTTCTAGTGGTCTCCTAAAACCTGGTGTGACGTGTGGCATAAGTCCCAAAGGTAAGCAGCGAGAAGGCATAAGGTGGTAAGTCTGCACTGTATTTTTTCCACGTGTCTACTGCCCCTCTTAAACGGATATTGTTTCTCCAGCAATTAAGATCAGTCGCAGATTGCGAGGGTGTGGTCAACCAGAGGGCCTTAAGAAGATTTGGACCATATAGCGCCAGTAGCAATTTCTTGACCGAGGAAGTACCTGTAGGTGTTGAGAGTTCTGCCCAGAGTTGAAGTTGGATTGCATCCTAGTACTGTTTTACGTTTGGAAGACTTATGCCGCCCTCTAGTTTATGTCGTTGAAGCAAGCGATAAGTTAGTGGAGGTCTTTTGCTTTTCCACAAAAACTTCGAGAACAATTTGGTGATGGCAGAAAAGAATCTGAAGTCAAGCTTAATGGGAAGCATTCTCAGAAAATATAGGATCTTCGGGAGAACATACATCTGGATCAAGTTCCGCCAACCAAACCAAGAAATAAATGGGATATCATATTGGCGTAGTAATCTATCAATTTCCAAAAGCAATTCCTCAAAATTTCGCAAGTAAATATCTCTAATGTGACCTGGAATTTTAACTCCCAAATATTTAATGCTAGAGGGTGCCCACTTAAATGGGAGGGTTTTCATAAAAGCTATAGCTGATGGGTCGGATACAGAAATATTTAAAATTTCACATTTATCCAAGTTGACTTTGTAGTGGGAAATATGGCCATAATTTTCAATAATTTCTAAAATCTTAGAGAAACTCTTTTCTGGGTTGGTAGAAAGAAAAATCACATTTAGAGATATACTTTGGAGGGCGCAGTACTGTAGCAGTAAATAATCCAAAAATCAAAAATAGTGTGCACAGATAACATGTGAACTTTAAGGTGACTCAATAGGGGTATTTTGGCCATATCCCTAGTATCTATGTGAAGAGCTATAACTGGGGAAAAAAGAACAGAAAATATAAGCATTAGAACCTGTTTTACTGTTACCAGCAAATGTAGAGCATGTAGAGATGAGCCAGATCTTCATTCCTCAGATATCATCTTGATAGCGGTGTAGTGACCTCTTTGTCTTAAGCGATTTGGTTCTCAGTGGTTTCTGCCAGGAGGAGAAATCAGGTAGCGGAGGAAGAGTGGCGATATCTGGAGTTGGGAGCCATGAGGGAATGTCCACTGGGGTGATATCGAGCTGATCCCACAAGGCCAGAAGGTCTGCCAGAGTGTGAACATGTTGTGGCCTCTTAAAGTTTCAAGTAATGGACGGAGTGTCCTTCTCTTGGCAAGTGTTGAAGGTGACAAATCTTGATAGAAGGTAAGTTTGTCTTCCCCATAAGCCATCCCTTTCCCTTAGACCAACCTAGTGAAAGAATATCCTGCCTGTCTACATATGAAAGAAGACTACAAATAGCGTCTCTGGGAGGGTCTCCCTCTTTTGGCTTAGGCCTAAGGGCTGTATGCGTGCTCTCAATAGCTAGGGAGCTAGCTCTATCCGGGCCCAATAATATAGAAAAAACGTCACTTACAGTCTCCTTTAGGACAGTCGGAGCGTAAGACTCTGCTAGGCCTTTTATGCGTACATTCCGGCATCGGCCCCTATTCTCCTGGTCCTCCAGGAGGGTCAGGGCGTTGTCTAGCTGAGCTTTCTGTATCGTAAGCAGGTCCACAATGGCGGATGAGTGAGTCGTTAGCTCTGCGCATGCGTCTTCAACCACTTCTACTCTCTGACGTAAGTATGGGATTTCGGCTTTAAGTTCTGCTAGATCCGACAGAACTGGATGGAGCGCTTGTGAAGGTGCCTGCCTAAAGAATGATTTCGAAATACATGAAGTGTTAAGTTCACAGGCACTTTTTTCTCCCTCGCTCTCCATGTCTGCCGCTACATGGGGATCGGGCCTATGCTTCGCGATCTCCAGCGCCCTCTTGGCTTCTCCTTGTTTGTTATGTGGGCTGTCCTGGCAAATTTCCGCAGGTCCAGCTGCGAACGGCTCGTTTTGGGGGTAGAAGGGGAATCCCCAGGATTCTCCTTGCCGATCTTGACCATTCTTGTCTTGGTACTGCTGCTCTATCGTTCCTTTTAGCCTCAGATACAACGGAGCTACAGGCTCATGCGTCCGCTGTACTCGGCGGTCAAGCTCCGCCCCCTCTGAATTACATCATTTTTTGTCAGCGGCTATCCTAAACTGAAAAAGCCTGCCCTTGTCAAATCGCAGCTGCCATGCAGCTTAAGGCCTGGCAAGTACAAGCGCGGGAGACTGGCTGGGAAGCCCAGGTGCCGTTGACTATTTTATTCCTAGGCATTTAGGTGTTCCCCTTCCACCTATTCTATAAAGAACATTGAAATACGTTACTTTCCGTCATTGGTCATAGTAAGTCGTATATGCCTGCCCTCATCGGATCGCAGCCGCCAAGCAGCTTAAGGCCTAGCAAGAACCAGCGTGGGAGACTGACTGGGAATCCCAGGTGCTGTTGACTATCTTGTTCCTGGGCATGTAGGCGTTCTCCTTTCACCTGTTCTATAAAAAGCATTGAAATGCATTATTTTCTGTCAGTGGTCATCCCAAGCTGAATATGCCTGTCCTCGTTAGAGCGCAACTAGAGATGAGCGAACAGTGAAATGTTCGAATTTCGATATTCAATTTGAGTAGCCCCTCAAAACTCGACTGTTCGAACGAATATCCTCGTTTAGGAGGAAACCAATATTTGACTCAGGACCGCATCTAACACGCCAAAGTCCCTGTATTACCTCTAACCAGCAAACAACAAACCAGCCGTTTGTTAAAATCAGGGTGGATTGAGCCTCTAACCAGCAGAGTTGGGGGAAATCAGGGTGGATTGAGTCTCTAACCAGCAGAGTTTGGGGAAATCACGGTGCATTCAGCCTCTAACCAGCAGAGTTTGGGGAAATCAGGGTGGATTGAGCCTCTAACCAGCAGAGCTTGGGGAAATCAGGGTGGATTCAGACTCTAACCAGCAGAGTTTGGGGAAATTAGAGTTGATTCAGACTCTAACCAGCAGAATTTGGGAAAATCACGGTGGATTCATCCTCTAACCAGCAGAATTTGGGGAAATCAGGGTGGATTAAGCCTCTAACCAGCAGAGTTTGGGAAAATCAGGGTGGATTTTTATTTTTTATTTTTGGCGCCGCCCCCCTGAGGGGCTTGGCTGCCTTGATGCAGTGCTCCAAGCTGGGAGCAAACTTTTCTTTCCTTTTTCACTTTTTTCTCTGTATCTTCAAGAATCCGGTAACTAAGCAATCTAGCACTATGAATTAGCAACTATAAATCGAATGGAAGACCCTGTGGAGTATTTTGTTCCTTTTGTTTTCCATTGAAAAGCATGGACAATGACAAGACCTGGTTCAGCTGGTTTCCACATGTGCCTGTTACCATCCCCCCAGCTAGGACAGCATGGCTCACCATGCGGCATGGAGGAAAACCTACATGGAAGTGTGGACTTCTTCTTCAAGGAGATGATTTTTGGCGTCAATTGCTGATGTGTGAGGATGCCTACAGCTGACTGGTATTTCTTTCTTTTTATTACTGTGGACACATGGGACTCTGCTACAGCCTGGGAACCTACCATCACCCACCTACCCCAGGAGTTATGGAAGCTTGGCAAGAGAGCAGCACCATGTATACCTGGATGGTCTCTGACTTCCTTGGGGCAGTAGAACACTGTGGTAAGAAGGAAGGAGGAGGAGGAGGGCTTGTGATGAAGGACATTTGGGGCATTTTTTTTTGTGGTTAAAAGGACAATAGTGCTGATACAAGATACCGAACTATCAGCTGTGAGCAGGAGATCTCACTACCTACCAAGAACTACCACATGTTATCATAATAGCTGACTATGTCCCCCACCTCTGCAAAATTTTCTGCTTGTTATATCTACATGCTGTGACCCCCTCCTCGTGTCCTACAACCAAGTCGGCTGTATTATTATTATTATTATTATTATTATTATTATTAACATCAATCCGCACAGAGAACTAAATGATCCTGCAATGTGTCTGTGTTTCTTTCTTTTTTTAGTTGCTCTGATTCCTAGGATTTCTCTATCTGCCATGAGGTTGTATGTGTTTCTCTCCCGTTATATACTACTGTACCATCTATGAAACTGTATCACTGAAATTTCCCCATTGTGGGACTATTAAAGGAATATCTTATCTTATCTCATTCAGCCTCTAACCAGCAGAGTTTTGGGAAATCAGGGTAGATTCAGCCTCTAACCAGCAGAGTTTGGGGAAATCAGGTGGATTCAGCCTCTAACCAGCAAAGTTTTGGGAAATCACGGTAGATTCAGCCTCTAACCAGCAGAGTTTGGGGAAATCAGGGTTGATTCACCCTCTAACCAGCAGAGTTTGGGGAAATCAGGGTGGATTCAGCCTCTAACCAGCAGAGTTTCGGGAAATCACGGTAGATTCAGCCTCTAACCAGAAGAGTTTGGGAAAATCAGGGTTGATTCACCCTCTAACCAGCAGAGTTTGGGGAAATCAGAGTGGATTTAGCCTCTAACCAGCAGAGTTTGGGAAAATCATGGTGGATTCATCCTCTAACCAGCAGAATTTGGGGAAATCAGGGTGAATTCAGCCTCTAACCAGCAGAGTTTCGGGAAATCACGGTAGATTCAGCCTCTAACCAGCAGACTTTGGGGAAATCAGGGTGGATTGAGCCTCTAACCAGCAGAGTTTGGGGGAATCAGGGTGGATTCAGCCTCTAACCAGCAGATTTTGGGGAAATCAGGTGGATTCAGCCTCTAACCAGCAGAGTTTGGGGGATTCAGGGTGGATTGAGCCTCTAACCAGCAGAATTTGGGGAAATCAGGTAGATTCAGCCTCTAACCAGCAGAGTTTGGGGAAATCAGGTGGATTCAGCTTCTAACCAGCAGAGTTTGGGAAAATCATGGTGGATTCATCCTCTAACCAGCAGAATTTGAGGAAATCAGGGAGGATTCAGCCTCTAACCAGCAAAGTTTGGGAAAATCACAGTGGATTCATCCTCTAACCAGCAGAGTTTGGGAAATCACGGTAGATTCAGCCTCTAACCAGCAGAGTTTGGGGAAATCAGGGTGGATTCAGCCTCTAACCAGCAGAGTTTGGGGAAATCAGGGTGGATTGAGCCTCTAACCAGCAGAGTTTGGGGAAATCAGGGTGGATTGAGCCTCTAACCAGCAGAGTTTGGGGAAATCAGGTGGATTCAGCTTCTAACCAGCAGAGTTTGGGAAAATCATGGTGGATTCAGCCTCTAACCATCAGAGTTTGGGAAAATCACGGAGGATTGAGCCTCTAACCAGCAGAGTTTGGGAAAATCACGGTGGATTCAGCCTCTAACCAGCAGAGATTGGGGGAATCAGGGTGGATTAAGCTTCTAACCAGCAGAGTTGCGGGAAATCAGAGTGGATTGAGCCTCTATCCAGCAGAGTTTGGGGAAATCAGAGTGGATTCAGCCTCTAACCAGCAGAGTTTGGTAAATCAGAGTGGATTGATCCTCTAACCAGCAGAGTTTGGGAAAATCACGGTGGATTCAGCCTCTAACCAGCAGAATTTGAGGAAATCAGGGAGGATTCAGCCTCTAACCAGCAAAGTTTGGGGAAATCAGAGTGGATTGAGCCTCTAACCAGCAGAGTTTGGGGAAATCAGAGTGGATTCAGCCTTTAACCAGCAGAGTTTAGGAAAATCAGGGTGGATTCATCCTCTAACCAGCAGAGTTTGGCAAATCAGAGTGGATTGATCCTCTAACCAGCAGAGTTTGGGAAAATCACGGTGGATTCAGCCTCTAACCAGCAGAATTTGAGGAAATCAGGGAGGATTCAGCCTCTAACCAGCAAAGTTTGGGGAAATCAGAGTGGATTGAGCCTCTAACCAGCAGAGTTTGGGGAAATCAGGGTGGATTCAGCCTCTAACCAGCAGAGTTTGGGAAAATCAGAGTAAATTCAGCCTCTAACCAGCAGATTTTGGGGAAATCAGAGTGGATTCAGCCTCTAACCAGCAGAGTTTGGGAAAATCAGGGTGGATTCAGCCTCTAACCAGCAGAGTTTCGGGAAATCACGGTAGATTCAGCCTCTAACCAGCAGAGTTTGGGGAAATCAGGGTGGATTGAGCCTCTAACCAGCAGAGTTTGGGGAAATCAGGTGAATTGAGCCTCTAACCAGCAGAGTTTGGGGAAATCAGGGTGGATTCAGCCTCTAAACAGCAGAGTTTGGGGAAATCAGAGTGGATTGAGCCTCTAACCAGCAGATTTTGGGGAAATCAGGTGGATTCAGCCTCTAACCAGCAGAGTTTGGGAAAATCAGTGTATTGAGCCTCTAACCAGCAGAGTTTGGGGGAATCAGGGTGAATTGAGCCTCTAACCAGCAGAGTTTGGGGAAATCAGGTGGATTCAGCTTCTAACCAGCAGAGTTTGGGAAAATCACGGTGGATTCAGCCTTCAACCAGCAGAGTTTGGGAAAATCACGGTGGATTCAGCCTCTAACCAGCAGAGATTGGGGGAATCAGGGTGGATTAAGCTTCTAACCAGCAGAGTTGCGGGAAATCAGAGTGGATTGTGCCTCTATCCAGCAGAGTTTGGGGAAATCAGAGTGGATTCAGCCTCTAACCAGCAGAGTTTAGGAAAATCAGGGTGGATTCAGCCTCTAACCAGCAGAGTTTGGGGAAAACAGGTGGATTCAGCTTTTAAACAGCAGAGTTTGGGAAAATCACGGTGGATTCAGCCACTAACCAGCAGAATTTGAGGAAATCAGGGAGGATTCAGCCTCTAACCAGCAGAGTTTGGGGAAATCACGGTAGATTCAGCCTCTAACCAGCAGAGTTTGGGGAAATCACGGTAGATTCAGCCTCTAACCAGCAGAGTTTGGGGAAATCAGGTGAATTGAGCCTCTAACCAGCACAGTTTGGGGAAATCAGGGTGGATTCAGCCTCTAAACAGCAGAGTTTGGGGAAATCAGAGTGGATTGAGCCTCTAACCAGCAGATTTTGGGGAAATCAGGTGGATTCAGCCTCTAACCAGCAGAGTTTGGGAAAATCACAGTGGATTCATCCTCTAACCAGCAGATTTGGGGAAATCAGGGTGGATTAAGCCTCTAACCAGCAAAGTTTCGGGAAATCACGGTAGATTCAGCCTCTAACCAGCAGAGTTTGGGGAAATCAGGGTGGATTCAGCCTCTTACCAGCAGATTTTGGGGAAATCAGGTTGATTCAGCCTCTAACCAGCAGAGTTTGGGGGAATAAGGGTGGATTGAGCCTCTAACCAGCAGAGTTTGGGGAAATCAGGGTGGATTGAGCCTCTTACCAGCAGATTTTGGGGAAATCAGGTGGATTCAGCCTCTAACCAGCAGAGTTTGGGAAAATCAGAGTGGATTCAGCCTCTAACCAGCAGAGTTTGGGAAAATCAGGGTGGATTGAGCCTCTAACCAGCAGAGTTTGGGGGAATAAGGGTGGATTGAGCCTCTAACCAGCAGAGTTTGGGGAAATCAGGGTGGATTGAGCCTCTAACCAGCAGAGTTTCGGGAAATCAGGGTGGATTGAGCCTCTATCCAGCATAGTTTGGGAAAATCATGGTGGATTCAGCCTCTAACCAGCACAGTTTGGGGGAATCAGGGTGGATTCAGCCTCTAACCAGCAAAGTTTTGGGAAATCACGGTAGATTCAGCCTCTAACCAGCAGAGTTTGGGGAAATCAGGGTTGATTCACCCTCTAACCAGCAGAGTTTGGGGAAATCAGGGTGGATTCAGCCTCTAACCAGCAGAGTTTCGGGAAATCACGGTAGATTCAGCCTCTAACCAGAAGAGTTTGGGAAAATCAGGGTTGATTCACCCTCTAACCAGCAGAGTTTGGGGAAATCAGAGTGGATTTAGCCTCTAACCAGCAGAGTTTGGGAAAATCATGGTGGATTCATCCTCTAACCAGCAGAATTTGGGGAAATCAGGGTGAATTCAGCCTCTAACCAGCAGAGTTTCGGGAAATCACGGTAGATTCAGCCTCTAACCAGCAGACTTTGGGGAAATCAGGGTGGATTGAGCCTCTAACCAGCAGAGTTTGGGGGAATCAGGGTGGATTCAGCCTCTAACCAGCAGATTTTGGGGAAATCAGGTGGATTCAGCCTCTAACCAGCAGAGTTTGGGGGATTCAGGGTGGATTGAGCCTCTAACCAGCAGAATTTGGGGAAATCAGGTAGATTCAGCCTCTAACCAGCAGAGTTTGGGGAAATCAGGTGGATTCAGCTTCTAACCAGCAGAGTTTGGGAAAATCATGGTGGATTCATCCTCTAACCAGCAGAATTTGAGGAAATCAGGGAGGATTCAGCCTCTAACCAGCAAAGTTTGGGAAAATCACAGTGGATTCATCCTCTAACCAGCAGAGTTTGGGAAATCACGGTAGATTCAGCCTCTAACCAGCAGAGTTTGGGGAAATCAGGGTGGATTCAGCCTCTAACCAGCAGAGTTTGGGGAAATCAGGGTGGATTGAGCCTCTAACCAGCAGAGTTTGGGGAAATCAGGGTGGATTGAGCCTCTAACCAGCAGAGTTTGGGGAAATCAGGTGGATTCAGCTTCTAACCAGCAGAGTTTGGGAAAATCATGGTGGATTCAGCCTCTAACCATCAGAGTTTGGGAAAATCACGGAGGATTGAGCCTCTAACCAGCAGAGTTTGGGAAAATCACGGTGGATTCAGCCTCTAACCAGCAGAGATTGGGGGAATCAGGGTGGATTAAGCTTCTAACCAGCAGAGTTGCGGGAAATCAGAGTGGATTGAGCCTCTATCCAGCAGAGTTTGGGGAAATCAGAGTGGATTCAGCCTCTAACCAGCAGAGTTTGGTAAATCAGAGTGGATTGATCCTCTAACCAGCAGAGTTTGGGAAAATCACGGTGGATTCAGCCTCTAACCAGCAGAATTTGAGGAAATCAGGGAGGATTCAGCCTCTAACCAGCAAAGTTTGGGGAAATCAGAGTGGATTGAGCCTCTAACCAGCAGAGTTTGGGGAAATCAGAGTGGATTCAGCCTCTAACCAGCAGAGTTTAGGAAAATCAGGGTGGATTCATCCTCTAACCAGCAGAGTTTGGCAAATCAGAGTGGATTGATCCTCTAACCAGCAGAGTTTGGGAAAATCACGGTGGATTCAGCCTCTAACCAGCAGAATTTGAGGAAATCAGGGAGGATTCAGCCTCTAACCAGCAAAGTTTGGGGAAATCAGAGTGGATTGAGCCTCTAACCAGCAGAGTTTGGGGAAATCAGGGTGGATTCAGCCTCTAACCAGCAGAGTTTGGGAAAATCAGAGTAAATTCAGCCTCTAACCAGCAGATTTTGGGGAAATCAGAGTGGATTCAGCCTCTAACCAGCAGAGTTTGGGAAAATCAGGGTGGATTCAGCCTCTAACCAGCAGAGTTTCGGGAAATCACGGTAGATTCAGCCTCTAACCAGCAGAGTTTGGGGAAATCAGGGTGGATTGAGCCTCTAACCAGCAGAGTTTGGGGAAATCAGGTGAATTGAGCCTCTAACCAGCAGAGTTTGGGGAAATCAGGGTGGATTCAGCCTCTAAACAGCAGAGTTTGGGGAAATCAGAGTGGATTGAGCCTCTAACCAGCAGATTTTGGGGAAATCAGGTGGATTCAGCCTCTAACCAGCAGAGTTTGGGAAAATCAGTGTATTGAGCCTCTAACCAGCAGAGTTTGGGGGAATCACGGTGAATTGAGCCTCTAACCAGCAGAGTTTGGGGAAATCAGGTGGATTCAGCTTCTAACCAGCAGAGTTTGGGAAAATCACGGTGGATTCAGCCTCTAACCAGCAGAGTTTCGGGAAATCACGGTAGATTCAGCCTCTAACCAGCAGAGTTTGGGGAAATCAGGGTGGATTCAGCCTCTAACCAGCAGAGTTTCGGGAAATCACGGTAGATTCAGCCTCTAACCAGCAGAGTTTGGGGAAATCAGGGTGGTTTAATCCTCTAACCAGCAGAATTTGGGGAAATCAGGGTGGATTCAGCCTCTAAACAGCAGAGTTTCGGGAAATCACTGTAGATTCAACACCTAACCAGCAGAGTTTGGGGGAATTAGGGTGGATTGAGCTTCTAACCAGCAGAGTTTGGGGAAATCAGAGTGGATTGAGCCTCTGACCAGCGGAGTTTGGGGGAATCAGGGTGGATTCAGCCTCTAACCAGCAGAGTTTCGGGAAATCACGGTAGATTCAGCCTCTAACCAGCAGAGTTTGGGGAAATCAGGGTGGATTCAGCCTCTAACCAGCAGAGTTTCGGGAAATCACGGTAGATTCAGCCTCTAACCAGCAGAGTTTGGGGAAATCAGGGTGGATTCAGCCTCTAACCAGCAGAGTTTGGGGAAATCAGGTGAATTGAGCCTCTAACCAGCAGAGTTTGGGGAAATCAGGGTGGATTCAGCTTCTAAACAGCAGAGTTTGGGGAAATCAGAGTGGATTGAGCCTCTAACCAGCAGATTTTGGGGAAATCAGGTGGATTCAGCCTCTATCCAGCAGAGTTTGGGAAAATCAGAGTGCATTGAGCCTCTAACCAGCAGAGTTTGGGAAAATCAGGTGGATTCAGCATCTAACCAGCAGAGTTTGGGAAAATCACGGTGGATTCAGCCTTTAACCAGCAGAGTTTGGGAAAATCACGGTGGATTGAGCCTCTAACCAGCAGAGTTTGGGGGAATCAGGGTGGATTCAGCTTCTAACCAGCAGAGTTTGGGAAAATCACGGTGGATTCAGCCTCTAACCAGCAGAGTTTGGGGAATCAGGGTGGATTAAGCCTCTAACCAGCAGAGTTGCGGGAAATCAGAGTGGATTGAGCCTCTAACCAGCAGAATTTAGGAAAATCACGGTGGATTCATCCTCTAACCATCAGAATTTGGGGAAATCAGGGTGGATTTAGCCTCTAACCGGCAGGGTTTGGGGAAATCAGGTAGATTCAGCCTCTAACCAGCAGAGTTTGGGGAAATCAGGTGGATTCAGCTTCTAACCAGCAGAGTTTGGAAAAATCACGGTGGATTCAGCCTCTAACCAGCAGAGTTTGGGGAAATCAGGTGAGTTGAGCCTCTAACCAGCACAGTTTGGGGAAATCAGGGTGGATTCAGCCTCTAAACAGCAGGAGTTTGGGAAATCAGAGTGGATTGAGCCTCTAACCAGCAGATTTTGGGGAAATCAGGTGGATTCAGCCTCTAACCAGCAGAGTTTGGAAAATCAGAGTGTATTGAGCCTCTAACCAGCAGAGTTTGGGGGAATCAGGGTGAATTGAGCCTCTAACCAGCAGAGTTTGGGAAAATCACGGTGGGATTCAGCCTTCAACCAGCAGAGTTTGGAAAATCACGGTGGGATTCAGCCTCTAACCAGAAGAGATTGTGGGGAAATCAGGGTGGATTAAGCTTCTAACCAGCAGAGTTGCGGGAAATCAGAGTGGATTGTGCCTCTATCCAGCAGAGTTTGGGGAAATCAGAGTGGATTCAGCCTCTAACCAGCAGAGTTTAGGAAAATCAGGGTGGATTCAGCCTCTAACCAAGCAGAGTTTGGGAAAATCATGGTGGATTCAGCCTCTAACCATCAGAGTTTGGGAAAATCACGGAGGATTGAGCCTCTAACCAGCAGAGTTTGGGAAAATCACGGTGGATTCAGCCTCTAACCAGCAGAGATTGGGGAATCAGGGTGGATTAAGCTTCTAACCAGCAGAGTTGCGGGAAATCAGAGTGGATTGAGGCCTCTATCCAGCAGAGTTGGGGAAATCAGAGTGGATTCAGCCTCTAACCAGCAGAGTTTAGGAAAATCAGGGTGGATTCATCCTCTAACCAGCAGAGTTTGGTAAATCAGAGTGGATTGATCCTCTAACCAGCAGAGTTTGGGAAAATCACGGTGGATTCAGCCTCTAACCAGCAGAATTTGAGGAAATCAGGGAGGATTCAGCCTCTAACCAGCAAAGTTTGGGGAAATCAGAGTGGATTGAGCCTCTAACCAGCAGAGTTTGGGGAAATCAGGGTGGATTCAGCCTCTAACCAGCAGAGTTTGGGAAAATCAGAGTAAATTCAGCCTCTAACCAGCAGATTTTGGGGAAATCAGAGTGGATTCAGCCTCTAACCAGCAGAGTTTGGGAAAATCAGGGTGGATTGAGCCTCTAACCAGCAGAGTTTGGGGGAATCAGGGTGGATTCAGCCTCTAACCAGCAGAGTTTCGGGAAATCACGGTAGATTCAGCCTCTAACCAGCAGAGTTTGGGGAAATCAGGGTGGATTGAGCCTCTAACCAGCAGAGTTTGGGGAAATCAGGTGAATTGAGCCTCTAACCAGCAGAGTTTGGGGAAATCAGGGTGGATTCAGCCTCTAAACAGCAGAGTTTGGGGAAATCAGAGTGGATTGAGCCTCTAACCAGCAGATTTTGGGGAAATCAGGTGGATTCAGCCTCTAACCAGCAGAGTTTGGGAAAATCAGAGTGTATTGAGCCTCTAACCAGCAGAGTTTGGGGGAATCAGGGTGAATTGAGCCTCTAACCAGCAGAGTTTGGGGAAATCAGGTGGATTCAGCTTCTAACCAGCAGAGTTTGGGAAAATCACGGTGGATTCAGCCTTCAACCAGCAGAGTTTGGGAAAATCACGGTGGATTCAGCCTCTAACCAGCAGAGATTGGGGGAATCAGGGTGGATTAAGCTTCTAACCAGCAGAGTTGCGGGAAATCAGAGTGGATTGTGCCTCTATCCAGCAGAGTTTGGGGAAATCAGAGTGGATTCAGCCTCTAACCAGCAGAGTTTAGGAAAATCAGGGTGGATTCAGCCTCTAACCAGCAGAGTTTGGGGAAAACAGGTGGATTCAGCTTTTAAACAGCAGAGTTTGGGAAAATCACGGTGGATTCAGCCACTAACCAGCAGAATTTGAGGAAATCAGGGAGGATTCAGCCTCTAACCAGCAGAGTTTGGGGAAATCACGGTAGATTCAGCCTCTAACCAGCAGAGTTTGGGGAAATCACGGTAGATTCAGCCTCTAACCAGCAGAGTTTGGGGAAATCAGGTGAATTGAGCCTCTAACCAGCACAGTTTGGGGAAATCAGGGTGGATTCAGCCTCTAAACAGCAGAGTTTGGGGAAATCAGAGTGGATTGAGCCTCTAACCAGCAGATTTTGGGGAAATCAGGTGGATTCAGCCTCTAACCAGCAGAGTTTGGGAAAATCACAGTGGATTCATCCTCTAACCAGCAGATTTGGGGAAATCAGGGTGGATTAAGCCTCTAACCAGCAAAGTTTCGGGAAATCACGGTAGATTCAGCCTCTAACCAGCAGAGTTTGGGGAAATCAGGGTGGATTCAGCCTCTTACCAGCAGATTTTGGGGAAATCAGGTTGATTCAGCCTCTAACCAGCAGAGTTTGGGGGAATAAGGGTGGATTGAGCCTCTAACCAGCAGAGTTTGGGGAAATCAGGGTGGATTCAGCCTCTTACCAGCAGATTTTGGGGAAATCAGGTGGATTCAGCCTCTAACCAGCAGAGTTTGGGAAAATCAGAGTGGATTCAGCCTCTAACCAGCAGAGTTTGGGAAAATCAGGGTGGATTGAGCCTCTAACCAGCAGAGTTTGGGGGAATAAGGGTGGATTGAGCCTCTAACCAGCAGAGTTTGGGGAAATCAGGGTGGATTGAGCCTCTAACCAGCAGAGTTTCGGGAAATCAGGGTGGATTGAGCCTCTATCCAGCATAGTTTGGGAAAATCATGGTGGATTCAGCCTCTAACCAGCACAGTTTGGGGGAATCAGGGTGGATTGAGCCTTTAACCAGCAGAGTTTTGAAAAATCAGGGTGGATTGAGCCTCTAACCAGCAGAATTTGGGGAAATAAGGGAGGATTCAGACTCTAACCAGCAGAGTTTGGGAAAATCAGAGTGTATTGAGCCTCTAACCAGCAGAGTTTGGGGAAATCAGGGTGGATTCAGCCTCTAACCAGCAGAGTTTGGGGAAATCAGGGTGGATTCAGCTTCTAAACAGCAGAGTTTGGGGAAATCAGAGTGGATTGAGCCTCTAACCAGCAGATTTTGGGGGAATCAGGTGGATTCAGCCTCTAACCAGCAGAGTTTGGGAAAATCAGGTGGATTCAGCTTCTAACCAGCAGAGTTTGGGAAAATCACGGTGGATTCAGCCTTTAACCAGCAGAGTTTGGGAAAATCAAGGTGGATTGAGCCTCTAACCAGCAGAGTTTGGGGGAATCAGGGTGGATTCAGCTTCTAACCAGCAGAGTTTGGGAAAATCACGGTGGATTCAGCCTCTAACCAGCAGAGTTTGGGGAATCAGGGTGGATTAAGCCTCTAACCAGCAGAGTTGCGGGAAATCAGAGTGGATTGAGCCTCTAACCAGCAGAATTTAGGAAAATCACGGTGGATTCATCCTCTAACCATCAGAATTTGGGGAAATCAGGGTGGATTTAGCCTCTAACCGGCAGAGTTTGGGGAAATCAGGTAGATTCAGCCTCTAACCAGCAGAGTTTGGGGAAATCAGGTGGATTCAGCTTCTAACCAGCAGAGTTTGGAAAAATCACGGTGGATTCAGCCTCTAACCAGCAGAATTTGAGGAAATCAGGGAGGATTCAGCCTCTAACCAGCAGAGTTTGGGGAAATCAGGTGAGTTGAGCCTCTAACCAGCACAGTTTGGGGAAATCAGGGTGGATTCAGCCTCTAAACAGCAGAGTTTGGGGAAATCAGAGTGGATTGAGCCTCTAACCAGCAGATTTTGGGGAAATCATGTGGATTCAGCCACTAACCAGCAGAGTTTGGGAAAATCACGGTGGATTGAGGCTCTAACCAGCAGAGTTTGGGGGAATCAGGGTGAATTGAGCCTAGAAGAATGAGAATTGTGCAACGCAGATGGTGGAGGAGTATGAGTTGGAATTGTAGAGGTTGAGCGCAGACATGACAATTCATGTTGGGGTGCTTGACACTGGTGGGCACGAAAATGATGGGTCTATCCAGTGGCAGTTTATTTTGATGAACGTCAGCCGGTCGGCACTCTCAGCTGACAGCCGGCTGCGCTTATCCGTGATGATGCCACCGGCTGCGC